>NW_012101317.1:3028-4378 GCF_000951045.1 Mandrillus leucophaeus | reverse complement strand
CCAAGACACATGTGACCCACCACCCCGTCTCTGACCATGAGGCCACCCTGAGGTGCTGGGCCCTGGGCTTCTACCCTGCGGAGATCACACTGACCTGGCAGCGGGATGGAGAGGAACAAACTCAGGACACAGAGCTCGTGGAGACCAGGCCTACAGGGGATGGAACCTTCCAGAAGTGGGCGGCTGTGGTGGTGCCTTCTGGAGAGGAGCAGAGATACACCTGTCATGTGCAGCATGAGGGTCTGCCCGAGCCCCTCACCCTGAGATGGGGTAAAGAGGGAGATGGGGGTGTCATGTCTCTTAGGGAAAGCCGAAGCCTCTCTAGAGACCTTTAGCAGGGTCGGGACCCCTCACCTTCCCCTCTTTTCCCAGAGCCGTCTTCCCAGTCCACCATCCTCATCGTGGGCATCATTGCTGGCCTGGTTCTCCTTGGAGCTGTGGTCACTGGAGCTGTGGTCGCTGCTGTGATGTGGAGGAGGAAGAGCTCAGGTGAGGAAGGGGTGAGGAGTGGGGTCTGGGATTTCTTGTCTCACTGAGGGCTTCAAACCCCAGGTAGAAGTGTGCCCTGTCTGGTTACTGGGAAGCACCATCCACACTCATGGGCTGACCCAGCCTGGGCCCTGTGTGCCAGCACCTACTCTTTTGTATAGCACCTGTTACAATGAAGGACAGATTTATCACCTTGATTATGGTGATGGGACCTGATCCCAGCAGTCACAAGTCACAAGGGAAGGTCCCTGCTGAGGACAGACCTCAGGAGGGCAATTGGTCCAGGACCCACACCTACTTTCTTCATGTTTCCTGATCCTGCCCTGGGTCTGCAATCACACATTTCTGGAAACTTCTCTGGGGTCCAAGACTAGGAGATTCCTGTAGGACCTTATGGCCCTGACTCCTTTCTGATATCTCACAGGACATTTTCTTCCCATAGATAGATAAGGCGGGAGCTACTCTCAGGCTGCAAGTAAGTATGAAGGAGGCTGATCACTGAGATCCTTGGGATGTGGTGGTTGGGGGCCCATGGGGGAGCTCACTAACCCCACAGTTTCTCCTCTAGCCACATCTCCACAGGGATCTGACCAGGTCCTGTTCTTGTTCTACTCCAGGCAGTGACAGTGCCCAGGGCTCTGATGTGTCTCTCACGGCTTTAAAGGTGAGACCCTGGGTCGCCTGATGTGTGGGAGGTGTTGGGGGGAACAGTGGACGCAGCTGTGCTGTGGGGTTTGTTTGAGTTGGATGTATTGAGCATGTGATGGGCTGTTTAAAGTGTCACTCCTCACTGTGACGGATGTGAATTTTTTCATGAATATGTTTTCTATAGTGTGAGACAGCTGCCTTGTGTGGGACTGC
>NW_012101317.1:2105-2464 GCF_000951045.1 Mandrillus leucophaeus | reverse complement strand
CAACAGCCAGCTCCTGGTCATTCACCTTCCCCCAGTGATTCAACCAACTCTAATGTAGGTGCTGCTGTGAAGGGATTTAGCAGATATAATTAAGCACCTCAATTAGTTGACTTTAGGCTGGGTTTCTCCTGCTTGGACTGGCCTAATCAGGTGAGCCCTTGAAAGGACTGGGTTCTTCCTGAGCGTAGAGAAACACAGTGTGAGAAGGATTCAGCATGAGGGGTTTCCTCCACCGTGGGCTTTGAAAATGAAGAGGCTATGGGCCGGGTGCGGAGGTTCACGCCTGTAATCCCAGTACTTTGGGAGGCTGAGGCAGGCAGATCAAGAGGTCAGGAGATCGAGACCATCCTGAATAACAC
>NW_012101317.1:0-1614 GCF_000951045.1 Mandrillus leucophaeus | reverse complement strand
TCCTAGCGCTGGCTCCAATCCAAACTCATGGATGTATAAAGCAGAGTCTAATTTAGATTCATATGTGGTTGGAAAATTGTACCCATAAGGCTAGGATTATTGTTCCTGAAGAGAAAAATATGGTTGTGTGCTGCAGTGTGCATCCCATCCCAGAGGGAGGGATGAGGATGTAAAGTGTGAAAAGATACAGAAAGTAAGGAGGTGGGAGAGTGGGGGTCCCTCTGCATGCGGAGCTCACCTGATGCAAGTAGGTCTCAGAATCTTCAGGCATGTCATAGATAAAGGCAGTGTTCACCTGCTCCGTGTCCATGGCTCAGCTGAATAGGTTGGTAGTCAAAGAATTTGTCTTTAAAAATATTTTGGGGTCATTCTCCAGCAAGTGCAGAAGTATAAAAAAATTTAGTCACCTGAGGTGCATTCCTTGGCTTCCTGGCCAGTTTTCCCAAGGCCTCCACTGCCAGCATGCACCCTGGGTGCCCTCCACACTCTCCGAGTGTCCAAATGTGTGTGAGGAGGTTAAGGGCAGGAAGAACTATTGGATCATGGATTGAGGTGCCTTTTCCCACCTCTGGAGGTGGCGAGGTGTGGATTCATAAGCTGGCATTGAAGAGATCACTGCCATTTGTGAACGTTTGTTTGGTCACCAACAGTCATGGCTGAACCCTGAGAAGGAAGAGAAACTTGTCTAAAAAAAGTAATTGTCCTGAGAAGAAATCTGTAGAAATACCTGCAGGTCGATCACTAAGGTCATCTCAGAGTGTGACATGGGGTCTGGCCCGACTCACGAACCTTCTCCAATATGGAAGTAGCAACTCCATGCCAGCCAGGACCTGAGAACCTCTCCAGGTGCTCAGGGGCCAGCAATTATGCAGCCTGCCATCTGTGCCTGGCACTTCCTTCATATGTCTGGCTGTCCTTGGAGGGCTGAAGTTCAAGGAGTCGGGGCAAGGAGGTGGTGACCAGGCAAAGCTTGAGTTGCAAGAAGACATGGATATGAGGCCATCCTGGTCATTGTTGCCTGATCAAGGTCTTTGTTCCTTGTGGTGGCAGAATTCACCGCGTGTTAATTTTTCCTACTGTAATGAACGTGAACTTGGGGTTGACGCACTGATACAATAAGGTTTGCTCTGCTGCAGTAGTGTTGCCTCCGTGTAAGAGAAACAAAGGCTTCAATATAACATCTGCCTGTTTATCTTAGAGCCAAAGGGCTAACAAAGCATCTGTGGGAACACAGCGGCACACACCCCAGTCAGGACCCCACAAGGACTGAACCAAATGTGGGGTCATTAGCTTTTCCTGGCCTCAGATAGGAGTCTCACTCTGCCTCAGCCATGACTCCTATACCATGTGCATGTGGCAGGTGTCTGTGTGCCCAGCAAGGACACAGTTCAGAGAGCTTTCTTCATTACCTAGGGTGTGTGGTTGGAAAAAAAAAAAGTTGCCTACGTCCATGAGGCTCTGGAGGGAAGCATAGAACCTACTACTAAATTCTTCCGGGCTGACCCATTTCAGGCCATGGTTTCCTCTGTATCAAAGTTGCTCTCTCACTGATCTACTGACAGTTAGCCCTTAACACAAGAGTGTGTGGAGCGGTAAAATCCACGTCGACCTGAG
>NW_012101316.1:179725-179955 GCF_000951045.1 Mandrillus leucophaeus | reverse complement strand
TGTCATCTGGGGGTCCTATTTCCCGAAGGGGTAAAGCCACTGTGGAGTCAGGCAGCTGGGGGGGGGGCTAGTTCGCGAAGTGCGCCCTCGCCTCCGCCCCGCCGGCCCTTTAAAGTTACTTTCCTTTTCAGCGGGCCCGTGAGTGCCGGCGGCCTCCCCTCTATCCCTTTCTCAAATTTTTCCGTTTCTGTCTAAATCTTTGATTGACAGACTTACAGGGTCTCTTTTTT
>NW_012101316.1:170827-172189 GCF_000951045.1 Mandrillus leucophaeus | reverse complement strand
CTCACCTATCAGTAGATCGATCCTAGCAGATCCGTTGACCAGGGGTCTGGTGGGCTTGGGGAATCCCGGACGGGCCCCCAGATGTTATGCCCAGACTGTTTGTTCCCCAAAGAAGACCACCAGAGTCCAGAGTCAAAGCCAAGCGGCAAGGATCTTTACTACAAGTTCGAACCTGGTCCCTCCTTTACACAGTATACAAGAGGGCCCCAAACAATACGAACGTTTGCTTTTTATAGCCCGAAAGTTGCAGGGGAACAAAGAAATTCTTTTGGCTCCCGCGCTTTCAGTAACCTTGAACGGCTGTCTCCTTATCGGAGACTTTCCAGGTGGTGTTTGTACTGGGTTCAGGGAGTTTGAGAGATATATGACAGTATGTGGTGGGATGGGAGGATGGGATGTGTTTGTACTAGGCTCAGGGAGTTTTGAGCCCGGGGCTGAGTAATGTGCCCAGCTCCTTTCAAGATAATTCACTCTTTGGACGCTGTATTATTAGGGTCAACAGCTTTATTTTATCCCACATCAGCTAACTGGAGCAACAGCTAAGGTCAAGATAAGAGAATTGTCATAGGTGCTGGACTTTTCTCTCCCCAACATCATCATCACTTCACCTTCCTCAACTCCACCCACATGTTCTTCTTCCTCCTTCTCTAACACTTACTGAGATATTGAGGAGGTGATTCTCTTCTGGCCAATAATATTATACTGTTCCAGAGCAACGTTCTATGTTTGCTAAACTTTGAAAGGCATTCTTAGATATTCCTCCTCTCCCTGCAGGCTCTAGGGGTGAAAAAGAAATCCCTTTTTACAGTAGGTCAAAGATCCCCTGAGGGTAGGGTGGGAAAGAGGAAGTCATAAATATGCTGGCAACAATGGTGTTGGTCAAGGTCAGGACTATTTTTTTTTTCCTCCTATTTTTCAGGAGCCAAAACCAGTCAGGACTATTTTTGACAATTCGGTTTGATGGTTTAGTCTTCTGAACCCTCCAGTAGACCTTAGAACTTGGCATACACAGTAATTCCGTCCTTGAATATTAAAAGCTTTTAGTTAGAGTAAGATCTGACAAATTCAAAGCTGAGCCATGAGTCTGAAATTTTTTTCCCAGCACCATAGGAAAAAAAAATTTTAATAAAAAAAATTTTTAAAAGAAATCCTTTTTTTTTTTGAGACGTAATTTCGCTCTTGTTGCCCAGGCTGGAGTGCAATGATGCGATCTTGGCTCATCGCAACCTCTGCCTCCTGGGTTCAAGCGATTCTCCTGCCTCAGCCTCCTGAGTAGTTGGAATTACAGGTGCATGCCACCATCCCTGGCTAAATTTTGTATTTTTAGAGAGACGGGGTTTTACCATGTTGGTCAGGCTGGTC
>NW_012101316.1:147487-168499 GCF_000951045.1 Mandrillus leucophaeus | reverse complement strand
TGCAACCTCCACCTCTCAGATTCAAGTGATTCTCCTGTCTCAGCCACCCTAGTAGCTGGGATTACAGGCATGCACCACCATGCCCAGCTAATTTTTGTGTTTTTAGTACAGACAACGTTTCACTATGTTGGCCAGGCTGGTCTTGAACTCCTGATCTCAGATAATCGGCCTTGCAAAGTGCTGGGATTACAGGCGTGAGCCACCGCGACCAGCCGTTAGCTCATTTTAACACATCCTTACTCCAGCCTGTTCCAAAACATCTAAAGTCAGACAGCTTCCTAAACCTCAACTTTATTCAAATTGCTTTCGTAGACGAAGAATGTGGTAAGTTGGCCTTCCAGCCACCAGCCCCCTTGACTTTGGTCTTTCACTCTGGAGGCTCTTACCCTAGACACGATGGGACAGGGAGCGGGGGATGGGGGAATTCAGCTCAGGCTTTTATGCAAAGGCCCCCTTCTGCAAAGAACAAAGCTTCTGGTACCTGCCCTTTGGAGAGCTGCGGGCAAACTCAACGTCAGTGAGTCTTGCTGGCCTTGACAGCCCCCACTTACCAAACTGTGCTGATTAAGACGTTTTTCCCTTTTTAAAAGAAATCATCCTATTTCCTATGAGACACAGACTATCTGCCTGAAGCATGACGTATCTAGTTCCACTCACCTGCTGCTTGATACCCCTATGGTTAATCTTCTCCCCAGTGGTGGTCTGAGAAGAAAAAAGATTACGCCCAATTTCACTTCCTTGCTTCTCACCCAGCAATACTTTGACTCTCAACAGTTGGAGTCTTTCCATTGTGAACAAAAGTCAGCTTGTGTGGGAGCAAAGCCAGCTGCTTTGGGTGCAGACCTAGGAGCAGAGTGCAGAGGAGAATGAGTCAAAGAGTTGTGTCTTCAAAAATTACATAATCGGGATTTGCTAAGAGTTTACTTTATGGTGTGGGAGATTGGAAAAGAGAAAGAAATCTTAGGTTTTTTGAATGTTGGGTTTGGGAATAGGAAGGAAAATCGAAAACTGTAGACTGTCCATGAATGTTAGTGCTGGAACCCCACTCTAGCAACTTTGTTCATCTGGAAAACACCTCCCTGTTTTAATTTAATTTAATTTAATTTAACTTAATTTAGGAGAGCTAAGTAATTAAACATGAGGCCGAAGTACATAAGAAAGTGGCAGTCTTTTATTGCAAATATGCACACAATCTCAGACGAGGTTCTCTGGTCCTCAGGTGTGGGGGGCCAGGGAAGTCGCGCCTGCGCTCTCGGGTGATGTTCTCCGGTCCACAAATGCGGGGGCCGAAGAAGTCACACCGGCTACTGCCGGCGGCGGACCTTTAAGCATTGGTACTGGAAGTGGGAGGGCAGTGGGCAGGATAAGGGCGTGATAGGGGCATCTCCATAGGCGTTGTCGGGTAAGTTTCGATCTCTTCGGATTGACATCACCTGGCGCATGCTCGGTTGATCTGCATCTTCCCGCGTGGGAAAGTTGGTGAGGAAGAACCCGGAAGCAACATGGATTGTGCCTTCTTGTTCACCTTCCTCCATTTTGTCCCTTCTCCCTCACCCAAACACTCCCTTCGCCCAGAAACACACACACACACGATGGGCACTGAGTAGTCTTGAAAGACATGACAATATCACCAGACCTGAGAAGAAGCTAAAGAGCCAGAGGGAAAAAGTCAGAAGTCGACCACCTGGGAGGAGGGATAGACAAGAGACCAAACTAAAGGAAACTAAGGCAGGGGCTGAAAACAAGTACCATTTTCTTTTCTTTTTTTTTTTTGAGACCGAGTCTCGCTCTGTCGCCCAGGCTGGAGTGCAGTGATGCGATCTCGGCTCACTGCAAGCTCTGCCTCCTGGGTTCAGGCCATTCTCCTGCCTCAGCCTCCTGAGTTGCTGGGACTACAGGCACCCGCCACCATACCCGGCTAATTTTTTGTATTTTTAGTAGAGATGGGGTTTCACCGTGTTAGCCAGGATGGTCTCGATCTCCTGACCTCGTGATCTGGCCGCCTCGGCCTCCCAAAGTGCTGGGATTACAGCCGTGAGCCACCGCGCCCGACACAAGTACCATTTTCAACATTAACTGATACCTTGGCTTCATACTATGATGCTATGTTGTGTTTTACTATGACCTCAAAGTGAATGAAAGAGGAAAAGGGAGCTAGTTGAAATTTCTGGCCAAACTAGACAGATTTTGAGACACTAAGTTATCTCAAATCAAGAAATCGCCCTAATGAGAATTTCAGTAACCTCAGATATTGAAGGTACATGCATCCCCACCCCCACCCCCTTTTTGAGACATAGTCCCGCTCTGTAGCCCAGGCTGGAGTGCAGTGGCACGATATGGGCTCATCTCAACCTCCGCCTCCCAGGTTCAAGGGATTCTCCCGCCTCAGCTTCCGGAGTAGCTGGGACTGCGGGCGCCCACCACCACGCTGGGCTAATTTTTGTATTTTTAGTAGAGACGGGGTTTCGCCATGTTGGACAGGCTGGTTTCGAACTCCTG
The DNA here is from genome assembly GCF_000951045.1 of Mandrillus leucophaeus. Classification (NCBI taxonomy): domain Eukaryota; kingdom Metazoa; phylum Chordata; class Mammalia; order Primates; family Cercopithecidae; genus Mandrillus; species Mandrillus leucophaeus. The sequence goes on along the minus strand of NW_012101316.1, from coordinate 166,000 downwards.
ACCTCAGGTGATCCACCCGCCATGGCCTCCCAAAGTGCTGGGATTACAGGGGTGAGCCACCGCGCCCGGCCTTTTTCTTTATTTTTAAAGTTTTATCGCATTCCTGTTGAACCATTCCTGATTTAAAAGTTGGAAACGTGATGAACCTGGAAGTATTTATTGCTGGGTTTGTCTTCAGGTTCTGTTACCCGGTTTTCTAGTTCCCGACCTCGTCTGGGTTACTCCGCAGTTACTTTTGCATTACAATGGCCTTGGTGAGACTGGCAGACGGGATTAACTGAGAATTCACAAGGGTGGGCCGGTGGGGGTGTGCCCGCCAGGAGGGGTGGGTCTAAGGGTGATAGAGCCTTCATTATAAATCTAGAGACTCCAGGATTTTAACGTTCTGCTGGACTGAGCTGGTTGTCTCCTGTTATTGTGTAGGCGACTCTCTTTATCCCAACTTCTTGATACTTCTGCTTCTGGAGGTCATATTTCTCTAACATCTTCCAGAAAAGTCTTGAAGCTGCCTTAACCTTTTTTCCAGTCTACCTCTTAAATTTTTTTCTCCTCTTCCTCAATACTAACAGGAGTGTGGATCCAGCTTGTCCCCAAAGCTTGCCTTGCTTGGAAGCATCCGACGGTAAAGAATCTTCACCTATGCCTGTGATTTGTGGGCCTGAAGAAAACCATCCATCCTTGCAAATGTCTTCTGCTGAGATGCCTCACCTGGAGACTGGTAAGAAAAAAATTTATCCTTGAAAGGCCAAGTTACTTAAGGGAAAAGAGAAGGAGAGAGGGTTGAGGGATCATTTCCCTCTTGAGCAATGATAGACCATTATTATAAGCAAGTGTTATTATCAACTAATCCTCTGGAAACCCCTCTTTCAATTGTAACTTGGTGGCACCTGCCCTTTGACCATGTCCCAAGTCTCAGGAGTGTGCACTGAGTTGAAGGACACAGAATTTGGCAGTTGAACAGTATGTAGTAAATTTGAGAACCTATGGGCTTAGGCATGGTGGAAACAAAAAAGTATCATTATAGTTAAATGAAGGTGATGCGTACACCTTCACATAGCACTGGACACGCAGCTATAGAAGATGTTACTGCTAATTAACCAGAAGACCTAACATCATAGCTCAGGGACGAGCATGATGTTTTTGTTTTGCCAAAAATGGCATGGCAGATCACGATGAGATTTCTGTAATTAATATATAATTTGTGTAATTCTTTCTACGTCACTAACGGCTGGCTCTTCTCCATTCTCTGGGTTTGTGGATGTTACTGGGCAGCTCTGAGTTTAGGAGCACCTCCCATGTTGACTTCTAAGTCCTGGGAAGTGTTGACCCAACTTTACGGTAAAGATAATTCTAGAAAGTTTAATCTACTGACAGTCAAACAGAACGTAGCTAGAAGTCCAGTTTGCCTCCAAAACCTGTGCTAGTACTCAGGCTTCTGACTGGCAGCTGCAAGGAGTGAGGGATGCTTGGGATACTCTTTAAGCCGCTACCACTTTTTTGAAAAATCAATTTTTCAGTAGTTTTCAAAAACTTAAGAATGAACCAACTTTACCAAGAATGCCATTGGTAACACTGACACTGTAAAATAGCTTAAAAAGTGCATTTACATTTTGACTACTGTTGTAAAGAGTAGGTTGTGGAAAAGGAATAAGTAAACATGATTGCTATATTTGAACCTTAGATTTGAATATCACCCTGCTTTTCTCTTTTTGAGAATCACGGACTCGCTCTGTCACCCAGGCTGGAGTGCAATGGTATGACCATGGATCACTGCAGCCTCAACCCTGGGCTCAAGTGATCCTCTTGCCTCAGCCTCCCAAGTACTAGGATGAGAGGCGTGTGTCACCATACCCAGCTAATTTAAAAATTCTTTTTGTAGAGACAGCATCTCACTTTGTAGATGGTCTTGAACTCCTGACCTCAAGCGATCCTCCACCCTCAGCTTCCCAAGTCACTGGGATTACAGGCATTGACCCACCCCGTGTTGCTATTCACCCAGTTTTTCAAAACTTTGCATTAATGTTCTTGTCTTTATAATTTTTTTCTTTTTTTTTGAGACAAGGTCTTACTGTTGCCCAGGCTGGAGTGCAGTGGCGTGATCTCGGCTCACTGCAACCTCCGCCTCCCAGATTCAAGTGATTCTTCTGTCTCAGTCTCTCGAGTAGCATGGATTACAGGCACATGCCACCACACCCGGCTAGTTTTTGTATTTTTTAGTAGGGACGTGGTTTCGCTATGGCCAGGCTGGTCTCAAACTCCTTACCCCAACTGATCCACCTGCCTCGGCCTCCCAAAGTGCTGGAATTACAGGCATGAGCCACCGTGCCTGGCCACCTTTATAATTTCAGATGTTAAAAATAACAGTGCTGGGTTTGGGAATGAGCAAGTGGGCGTGTTTTCTTTAGCACACATCAAGTGACAGTTTATATAGCTAGCTAATATTTAGGATTTTCCCCAATTCTAATCGTTAGTTGAAAGGCTTCCTCTGCTTTTCAGAGCTCCTTGCAAGAGATTGTGAATTTTGCTGTTTTAGAGCCTGTCCATTTGTTCTGTGACTACAGGTTAGAATTGAGAGATAAACACTGGGAAAACTGGGTATTCATTTCTAGTTACAAAATCAGTATATGCCAGGCCCTATGTTAGAGAATTTCAGTTGGTTACCTCATTTAAATAAATAAATAAAAATTTTTGGAGATGAGGTCAGAGCTGGTAAACGGAAGGCCTGGATGGAAACAGAAACTTATCTAAATGGACATATCGTGCTGGTCGTAGCATTAAGAACTGGGCAGTCAGTCACTGGGTTTTTATTTTTTTGAGACACAGTCTCACTCTGTCGCCCAGGCTAGAGTGCAGTGGCAAGATCTCGGCTCACTGCAATCACCGCCTCCCGGGTTCAAGCGATTCTTCTGCCTCAGCGTCCCCAGTAGTTGGGATTACAGGCATGTGCCACCACTCCTGGCTAATTTTTGTAATTTTTAGTCGACATGGGGTTTCACCATGTTGGCACACTGGTCTTGAACTCTTGATCTCAAGTGATCCGCCCACCTTGGCCTCCCAACGTGTTGGGATTACAGGCGTGAGCCATCACACCTGGCTGAGGTGCTGGTTTTATAGAATCCCCAGAATCATGTCATTTAAGCAATCATGTAGGTGTTGATGAAGATCATAAACAGAGAGTGATTTAGGGTGAGATACAATAGGTGAAAATTGGTGGATCTCTATTCTGACCTATTAACACCCAGTGTAGGGGCTTTTGAGCATCAGTTTAAAGTAAAAAGTGGTAGCGCCGGCCCGGTGCGGTGGCTCACGCCTGTAATCTCAGCACTTTGGGAGGCCATGGCAGGTGGATCACGAAGTCAGGAGTTCGAGACCAGCCTGACCAACATTGAGAAACCCTGTCTCTACTAAAAATACAAAATTAGCCGGGCGTGATGGTGCATGCCTGTAATCCCAGCCCCTCCGGAGGCTGAAGCAGGAGAATCGCTTGAACCTGGGAGATGGAGGTTGTGGTGAGCGGAGATTGTGCCATTGCACTTCAGCCTGGGCAACAAGAGCGAAACTCCATCTTAAAAAAAAAAAAAAAAAGTGGTATTGCCGCTTAGCAATGCATTGGCCACCGTTGTAGATCTCTCCCAACGCAGTCTATTATATACAAAATGGAGATACTGATAAGACTTCTTGGATTAATACTGTATAAAGCTTGCCAAAGTGCCAGGGCTGGTTAAGAAGTTGCTTCTTATTACTTAGATCTGGGTTTCTGGGAATTATCAAAGTACTTTGAAAACACTTTTTTTAACAGGATATTTTAATATTTGAAAAAAGTTTTAGACAAAAGTGTCCTTTTATTTGTTCCCAACAGTCTCTCCTCTTCCTTCCTCCATGGATCTTCTTATTCAGGACAGCCCCGATTCTTCCACCAGTCCCAAAGGCAAACAACCTACTGCTGCAGAGAATAGTGCCACAAAAAAGGAAGACAAGGTCCCTGTCGAGAAACAGACCAGAACTGTGTTCTCTTCCGCCCAGCTGTGTGTACTCAATGATAGATTTCAGAGACAGAAATACCTCAGCCTCCAGCAGATGCAAGAACTTGCCAACATCCTGAACCTCAGCTACAAACAGGTAGGCTTGTTTTGTTGTTGCAATGAGGTGAACAAAAATTAGACAGATTTGTATGGCTAAGATCTCTGTGGATGCACATAGATAGATGTGTGTTCTATGTGTCAGCACATTGCCTCCTGCAAATAATTTAAGTATGACGATGAAATGCTTTTGTAACTTTCTTCACCTCTTTCTTTCCTTAAATATTCTATTATGTGAATGTGTCATTTAACCACTTTCCTGCACAGACCAATATTGTGAAAATCTTTCCAACGTTTCCTTAATAAAAAAAGCAGTATATAACTCCACTTTCCAGGTTAGGAGGAGAATCCCTAACTCACACTTGTTCTCATTAAAATACAAACTTTTTTTTTTTCCTTTTTTTTCTTTCTGCCAGCAACCTCCAGCTTGTTTTGTTTTTATATGTGTGCATTTGCTTACTAATAAGTCTAATCATTGTTCATTATTTATTGGCCATTTTCTTTCATTAATTGGCTTATCCTCTTCCAGCTTTTATTTCCTTTTTTTCTCTTGTTTATTTTTGAGATGGAGTCTCATTCTGTCGCCCAGACTGGAGTGCAGTGGCCTCATAATGAGACATCATAATGACATTAGCATTACTTTGGCTGGTTTAAGTACAAATGAATGAAACCTCCACTTCCTGGGTTCAAGGGATTCTCCTGCCTCAGCCTCCCAAGTAGCTGGGATTACAGGTGTCCGCCACGACCTGGCTAATTTTACTGTATTTTTTAGTAGAAATGGGGCTTCACCATGTTGGCCAGGCTGGTTTTCAACTCCTGACCTCAAGTGATCCACCTGCCTCGGCCTCCTAAAGTGCTAGGATTACAGGCGTGAGCCACTACACTTGGCCCTTGCCTTTATTTTCTATCCAAAATGTTCATTTCTCTCTTTTTTTCTGAAACACTCTGGTTCTGTTGTCACCCAGCTGGAGTGCAGTGATGCAATCTCAGCTCACTGCAACCTTAACTTCTCAGGTGCAAGCGATCCTCCCACCTCAGCCTCCTGAGAAGCTGGGACCACAGACGTGCAGCATTACACCTAGCTAATTTTTTGTATTTTTGTAGAGATGGTGTTTCCTCATGTTGGCCATCCTGTACCGAACTCCTGGGCTCAAGCAATCTGCCCGCCTTGGCCTTCCAAAGTGTTGAGATTACAGGTGTGAGACATGGCGCCTAGCCAGGAATAAAAGTTAGCAATATACTTTGATTCAAAATACATCTGTATTACTAATATTTTACAATTTCTGTCATTTTTCCCTGCAGGTGAAGACCTGGTTCCAGAACCAGAGAATGAAATCTAAGAGGTGGCAGAAAAACAACTGGCCAAAGAATAGCAATGGTGTGACTCAGGTAACAGAAAACTTTATTCTGTTCTTTCCTTTCAGTGATCCTTCAATCTTGTCCATCTCTGAAACACAACTCCAGTCACAGACAGTTCTGGTTGTCCTTGTACCCTTTCTGTTAATCCCTCCTTCTCTTTCAGAAGGCCTCAGCACCTACCTACCCCAGCCTCTACTCTTCCTGCCACCAGGGATGCCTGGTGAACCCGACTGGGAACCTTCCGACGTGGAGCAACCAGACCTGGAACAATTCATCCTGGAGCAACCAGACCCAGAACATCCAGTCCTGGAGCAACCACTCCTGGAACGCTCAGACCTGGTGCACCCAGTCCTGGAACAATCAGGCCTGGAACAGTCCCTTCCTGTGTATAACTGTGGAGAGGAATCTCTGCAGTTCTGCTTGCAGTTCCAGCCAAATTCTCCTGCCAGTGACTTGGAGGCTGCCTTGGAAGCTGCTGGGGAAGGCCTTAATGTAATACAGTAGACGACTAGGTATTGTAGTACTCCACAAACCGTGGATTTATTCCTAAACTACTCCACGAACATGCAAGCTGAAGTTGTGTGAAGATGAGTGAAATTGATATTACTCAATTTCAGTCTGGGCACTGGCTGAACCTTCTCCCCCACTCCCCTCCCTGATATAATTTTTCTTGTTTGGAAACCACATGTGCTGGGTTCCACTATGCCTATCCAGCCTAATCAGAGAGGTTTCTTTCTTTCTTTTTTTTTTTTTTTTTTTTTCCTATTGGATCTTCCTGGAGAAAAGGCATTTTAATAACCTTGGCTGCTAAAGACAACTTGATACTAGCTGTCTCTGGCTATAGATAACTAGATCTAACACTAGTTTGGGTACTTTTAGGGTTTAGAATCTAACCTCAAGAATAAGGAAAAAAAAAAGAATAAGAAATGAAAGTACAAATTGGTGTGATGAAAATATATTCCTATTGTTTGGAATTGGGAGGCTTTGCTTATTTTTTTAAAAACTCTACTGAGGTCAGGCGCGGTGGCTCATTCCTGTAATCCCAGCTCTTTGGGAGGCCAAGGGAGGTAGATCACCTCCGGTTAGGAGTTCGAGACCAGTCTGGCCAACATGGTGAAACCCTGTCTCTACTAAAATACAAAGATTAGCTGGGCGTGGTGGCAGGCACCTGTAATCCCAGCTACTTAGGAGGCTGAGCCCAGATGGTGCCACAGCAATCCAGCCCGGATGGCAGAGCCAGACTCCATGTCAAAATAAAATAAAATAAAATAAAATAAAATAAAACCTTATTGAGGCGAAGGGTGAAGGGTTAAGCTGTAACATACATCATTGATTTCCTCAGCCCTTTTTGGCTCTGTTTTACTATAGCCCCTATTTTGTTGATTATGCTAATATTTGTGGAAAGAGGTCTTGTGTTTGCTGCATTATGACATCAGTACTACTTTGGCTGGTTTAAGTACTAAGGAATAAAACAACCATTTTTCCTTTAGTTGACTTTGGCCTGAATTCTCCTAGTGTTTCAATCAGTAAAAATACAGCTTAAACAAAAATCTTTGTTAAATTTTTGGTTGGGGTGAGGGAGTAAATTAGCTGAGAAGATGGTATCTTAGAAGTAAATAGAAAAAGCTGAACGTGGAGGCCCATGGTAGTCCCAGCTACTTGGGAGGCAGGAATATCGCTTGAGTCCTGGAGGGCTCACTCCAGCCTGGGCAGCAGTGAGTCCCCTGCCTCAAAAAATGGATAGAATTGAGTAAGTGGCTGGGCAAGATGGCTCATGCCTATAATCCCAGCACTTTGGGAGGCTGAGCTGGGTGGATCACACAAGGTCAGGAGTTCGAGACCAGCCTGGCCAACATAGCAAAACACCGTCTCTACTAAAAATACAACAATTTGTTGCAGGAGGTTGCAGTGAGCTGAGATCGCAACAGATTGAGATTCCTGACTTCGAGTGATCTGCCTGCCATAGCCTCCCAAAGTGCTGGGATTACAGGTGTGAGCCACTGCGCTCCACCTTTTTTGTTTTTTAAGATGGTGTGTCACTAACATTTTAATAAAATTATTGATTCTTACAAAGGACAGATAATGAAGCTCTAATAAATTTGAGGAAATATTAAATGGTAATTCGGAGCCTAGAAATTTTGGAAAAAAATATCTGGCTTCTCTTTGCTTCAGATTAAGTTCAGCTACAAAACATGGGAGTAGTTTATATTTCTATTATCCTGATGAGAAATCTGATGTGGCAGATACCACCCTCCGCCTGCTGAAAGGATAATCTTTTTAATTTTTTTTGAGACGGAGTTTCACTCTTGCCAGGCTGGAGTGCAGTGGCACAATCTCGGCTCACTGCAAACTCCGCCTCCTGGTTCACGCCATTCTCCTGCCTCAGCCTCCTGAGTAGCTAGGACTACAGGTGCCCGCCACCTCGCCGAGCTAATTTTTTGTATTTTTGGTACAGACGAGGTTTCACCATGGTCTCGATCTCCTGACCTCGTAATCCACCTGCCTCCGCCTCCCAAAATGCTGGGATTACAGGCATGAGCCACCGTGCCCGGCCGAAAGGATAATCTTGAGTAGATAATGGAGCCAGTTTTACTGACCTAATGAGCACAGGAATTGTTCAGGGACCCGGTGGGAGTTAACAAGTGTGTGATGGCTGTGTGGGCAGCACTGATGGAATCTACAGGGTCTTCCCCGGTTTGGGGGATATTAAGTATGACTGTAGGGTCACTGAGAGGCTGAGGAAAGATACCTGGCTTGAGGTCTGGGATCTGAGAGAGGGAAGATTTTGAGTTGCGCATAGGCTTGAAGCATCTCTTATGATGAAAGCATCAAGCTGGGGGCTGAAGAAAGGAAGTGAGAGATGAGAGAAAAAAGGAGATTGGTGTCTGGTTTTCACTGTTTAATTTGCTTTTGGAAATTAACTATTACTGGAAATAACGACTTGTTTCCTATATCCAATAGGTCAATATTCAAGTTGAGGTGAAGACCTAGGGCAGAAGGTAGTAAAACCCACAGTCACCAAGAAACCAAAGAAAGGCCGCGTGCAGCAGTTGACACCTGCAATCCCAGCACTTCTGGAGACTGAGGTAGGCGGATCACTTGAGGTCAGGAGTTCAAGACCAGCCTGGCCAAACATGGCGAAACCCCATTTCTGCTAAAAATACAAAAATTAGCCGGATGTGGTAGCTCACACCTGTAATCTCAGCTACTTAGGAGGCAGAGGCAGGAGAATCACTTAAACTCTGGAGGTAGAAATGGCAGTTAGCTGAAATGGCACCACCACACTCCAGCCTGGTGGAGAGTGAGACTCCTTAGAGAAAGAAAAAAGAAAACAAAGAAAATCTTGATTTTCTTTCTTTCTTTCTTTCTTTCTTTCTTTTTTTCTGAGACAGACTATCGCTCTGTCACCCAGGCTGGAGTGCAGTGGCACAATCTTGGCTCACTGCAACCTCCACCTCCCAGGTTCCAGGGATTCTCCTGCCTCAGCCTCCCGAGTAGCTGAGATTATAGGCGCGTGCCACCAGGCCCAGCTAATTTTTGTATTTTTAGTGGAGACGGGGTTTCACCATGTTGGCCAGGATGGACTCCATCTCTTGACCTAGTGATCTGCCCACCTCAGCCTCCCAAGGTGCTGCGATCACAGGCGTGAGCCGCCGTGCTCTGCCCTGATTTTCTTTTTTTTTGAAGAATCAGGGCTTTTGGTTGCAAGTCTAAAATAAATTTGCTCTTAAAAACGAATTTAAGCAATAGAAAAATATATAATGAAGTTGATCTAGTAATTACACCTATTCAGATATAAACGCTAAATAATTCAGCATATGTTCTTACAGATTTTCAGTCAAAGATATTTTAGTACATATAGTGTAGGTGTTAATGGGTGGTTTTGTAAATTACAACACTATTATATTTTCTGGGGGTTTTTTTGAGATGGAGTTTCACACTTGTTGCCCAGTGTAATGGCGCAGTCTTGGCTCACTCCAACCTCCGTCTCCCAGGTTCAAGCGATTTTCCTGACTCAGCCTCTGGAAAGCTGGGATTATAGACATGCGCCACCATGCCCAGATAATGCCGTATTTTTAGTAGACACGGAGTTTCTCTGGATAATACTGTGTTTTTAGTAGACACGGAGTTTCTCCATGTTGGTCAGGCTGGTCTCAAACTCCCGACCTCAGATGATCTGCCTGCCTTGGCCTCCCAAAGTACTAGGATTACAGGCGTGAGCCACTGCACCCGGCCTTCTTTTTTTTTTTTTTTTTAAGACGACGTTTTCCTCTGTCACCCAGATGGCTGGAGTATACTGTGCGATCTCATCTCACTGTAACCTTCGCATCCCCGGTTCAAGCCAATTCTCCTGCCTGAGCCTCCCGAGTATAGGTGCCCACCACCACGCCCGGCTAATTTTTGTAATTTTAGTAGACACAAGGTTTCACCATGTTGGCCTGACTGGTCTTGAACTCCTGACCTCAGGTGATCCACCCACCTCAGCCTCCCAAAGCGCTGGGATTACAGGTGTGAACCACTGTACCCAGCCTGACTAGTCTATTAAAAAAAAAAAAAAAACTTACAGAGCTTTAGAGTCTTAACACACAAATGGTAATCTCAGAGTATAGCTTACAGTTCAAGTGAAGTACAGTTTATTTTTTATTTATTTATTTTGTGAAGTGCAGTTTATAAATATTTTCTATGTAATTGTGTGCTGTGTAAATCTAAAGTACTCTTAAAGGTATTTACCTCCAAATTGGAACTCACTTTATTTTTCACTATTCTTTTTGTCTTTTTTTTAGAGACAGAGTCTTGCTCTGTCGCCCAAGCTGGAGTGCAGTGGTAGGATCTTGGCTCACTGCAACCTCTGCCTCCCAGGTTCAAGTGATTCTCCTGCCTCAGCCTCCAGAGTAGTTGGGATTACAGGCACATGCCACCACATCCAGCTAATGTTTGTATTTATTTATTTATTTATTTATTTATAATTATTTTTTGAAACAGCGTCTCACTCTGTTGCCCAGGCTGGAGTGCAGTGGTGCCATCTCGGCTTACTGCAACCTCTGATTCTCAGGTTCAAGCGATTCTCCTCCTGCCTCAGCCTCTCAAATAGCTGGGATTACAGTCATGTGCCACCACGCCCGGCTAATGATTGTATCTTTATTAGAGATGGGGTTTCTCCATGTTGGCCAGACCGATCTCAAACACTTGACCTCAGGTGATCCACCCACCTTGGCCTCCCAAAGGGCTGGGATTACAAGTGTGAGTCAACACACCCGGCCTGTTTTTCACTATTCTTTTGGAAGATGTGAGTGACATAAGAGGCAGAGTAGGTCTGCTGTGGTGGCTCACGCCTGGAATTCCAGCACTTTAGGAGGCTGAGGCAGGCGGATTACCTGAGGTCAGGAGTTGGGGAGCAGCCTGGCCAACATGGCGAAACCCCATCTCTACTAAAAATACAAAAATTAGCTGGGAGTGGTGGCAGGCCTGTATAATTCCAGCTGCTCAGAAAGCTGAGGAAGAACAATCGCTTGAACCCAGGAGGCAGAGGTTGCAGCGAGCCGAGATTGTGCCACTGCACTCCATCCTGGGCGACAAAGCAAGACACTGTCTCAAAAAAAAATAAAAAGAGTCAGATGATTCTGACCTATAGAGCTGTAAGAAAAAAAAAGGAAAAACATGTTTTTTAAAAAAGGCATAATAAAAAGACATTGCTAAGTTAAGAATAATGATCATCTCTCTTATCCTGGCAAAGACTGATGTGGCCAGGAGTGGTGGCACACGCCTGTAATTCCAGCACTTTGGGAGGCCGAGACAGGTGGATCACGAGGTCAGGAGTCTGAGACCAGCCTGACCAACATGGTGAAACCCCATCTCTACTAAAAATACAAAAATTAGCAGGGTATGGTGGGCACACGCCTGTAATCCCAGCCACTCAGGAGCCTGAGGCAAGAGAACTGCTTGAACCCGGGAGGCAGAGGTTGCAGTGAGCTGGGTGACAGAGGGAGACTCCAACTCAAAAACAAACAAACAAACGAAACTGACATGGCAGATACTTAAAACATGGTCTTTTTCCCCCGATAGAGGGGCAGCAACTCTGAGTAAAAAGGAGTCATTTTTATTGTCCAAATGAGATAGGAATTGATCAGGAAGCAATTGAGCAGGATCCGTGTGTGACAGTTGTGTGGATGGCACTGAAGGAACCTACAGAGGCTTACATAGCTTGAGGGCTGAGTATGATTGCTGGCCTGGCACAGGGGCTCACACCTGCAATCCCAGCACTTTTGCAGGCCAAGGTGGGAGGATTCCTCGAGCCCAGGAGTTCGAGACCTACCTAGGCAACATAGTGAGAGCCTGTCTCTACAAAAAATAGAAAAAAAAAAAAAAATTAGCCTGTGATCCCAGCAACTAGGGAGGCTGAAGCGGGAGGATCTGTTGGACCCAGAAGGTCAAAGTAGCAGTGAGCAATGATCGTGCCACTACACTCCAGCTTGAGCAACACAGCAAAATGTTGTCTCAAAACAAAAGTATGACTGTAGGATTACTGAAAGGCTGAGAAAGGACAAGACTGAAGAAATGAGATTTGGGGACGGGCTCAGTGGCTCACACCTGTAATCGCAGCACTTTGGGAGGCCAAGGCGGGCAGATCACGAGGTCGGGAGTTCAAGACCAGCATGGCCAATGTGGTGAAACCCCATCTGTACTAAAAAAACAAAAATTAGCCTGGTGTGGTGGTGTGCGCCTGTAGTCGTAGCCTCTCAGGAGGCTGAGGCAGGAGAATCGCTTGAACCCGGGAGGCGGAGGTTGCAGCAAGCTGAGATTGCGCCACTGCACTCCAGCCTGAGTGACAGAGTGAGACTCTGTCTTAAAAAAACAAACAAAACAAAACAAAACAAAACAAAATGAGATTTGGGATGTAGGGGAGGCTAAGAATTAGGAGATTCGATTTACAGAAAGGACATAGATTGTATGGCTAATCTGGTATGATGCACGTTGGCTGTATTGCCTGAAAATGTTCACCTTGACTATGGAAGAAAAAACAAATGAAACTTGTATAACTCATAAGACATACTAATTATACATAAATTGATAAATGGTAAGGCAGACTAGATTTAGCTAAGCAGGGCACATGTACACAGAACACAAAAAGGGTAGAAGAAGCAAGAGGAACCTAATACTCTTATTTAGCCTAATGCAAAATATCCTATGGTTACCAGAGGGCATACAACAGGGTAACTCTTCAACTGGCCACCATTGAAGACACCCACTCCAGCCTTACAAGTATGCTGCCCAAAAAAATGCAATAAAATTTCAAAGCTACTCAGTGAGGCCAGGCCTGGTGGCTCAAGCCTGTAATGCTAGCAGTTTGGGAGGCTGAGGCAGACAGATCACAAGGTCAGGAGTTCAAGACCAGCCTGGCCAATATGGTGAAACCCCGTCTCTACTAAAAACACAAAAATTAGCCAGGTATGGTGGCGTGTGCCTGTAGTCCCAGCTACTCGGGAGGCTGAAGCAGAAGAATGGCTTGAACCCAGAAGGAGGAGGTTGCAGTGGACCAAGATCATGCCGCTGCATTCCAGTCTGGGCAACAGAATGTGACTCCATCTCAAAAACAACAACAACAAAACCAAAAAACTGCTTAATGAGCCAAGGAGAACTATTTCGGGGCCAGGAATACCTACCCCTTTGTCTCTCTGATAAGAGCACATTCACACCCATGTTGCAGGTACATCTGTTCTGCAGATCCCTGGCCCTAAATGAATCTCGAATTCTCACCCTTGGTTCTTGTCCTTAGCTCTCGTGACTACACCAGTGTATCAGAGGACATATAAACACTGCTACCCTTTCTACTCTGCATGCACCTTATCCTAAATAGATTAACGTATCCCATCTTTTTTGACTGTGTTTTGTGCCATGTATTTAATTGATTTAATACACTTCTAGCATCTCAATTTGATCGGTGAGCTTTTCTGTTTCTTAATAGCTTGCTTGTTAGCATCATCGGAGGTAGTGCTATCATTCATTACATTGAAGTAATTTTCCAGGTGCTTAACCTTATAAAATTCTCAGGGACGTTTTATCCAAGGACCACAGAGTTTATACCAACTATCCAGAAGCCAGGAACCCTTAAGGAGAGACTCACCACCAGCAGCTTCTTTTCAATCAAGTTTCACTTCAACCTCACACCCAGGAACCCATTCAAATTCCTACATTTCAGTATCCTTAGTCAAACTAACTTCCTGTGCCAGAAGCTTTTGTCTGTCCCAGTGATTTCTTTCTTTAACAAATACCCTTCATCTCCCCCTTGAGTCAAAGCCCATGGGGGCCCCAGGAGGCATGCGATATTTACCAAGGGTCCTCCCCCATTTTCCTGCCTCTTTGTTTGCCTTTACTTTCAGGTTTGTAGTCACAGCCTGTTTTTTTTTTCCTGTAGACACACCAGGTTTTCTGAATGGTAGGATTATTTAGAGTAGAATTAACCTTGTCCTTCACCCTGAGAAATGGGTGCTTGAAATTCACTAATCAAAGCCTGCATTCCTACCACTTCTGAGCTTTGAATTTATATTATGATATTCAGAAAACCCAGGCAAATTCAATCCATGCTTCTCTCCTTCAGGTACAAACTGAAATGGAAATGGAATCTGAAAAATCAAGAAAATGAATTTTAAAAACTAAAATATGGTAAAGTTACTACAGTATAATGTTGGAAGTAACACACACCTCCTTTTGGGAAAAGAACAAAGAAAGTAAAATTTTCTAGGGGCAAGGAAGAGATGTAAAAAGGAGAGCCTGACATGTGAACTTATAATTTCCTTTTTACTTAATCTTCTATTATTACATTTGTTTATATATTTGGTGATCCTGTGACCCAAAAAGGATAAGTTGAAAAGCCTTAAATTAGGTTGGCACATCTCCAAGTTCTTATTGGCAACTTTTCAAGCCTCTTCTTGAGGTGTCTTAGGTATCGTGAATTTTGCTTTAATGTTTATTTGCTGATCTTTCACCTTCTTAGGCATTAAGTTTTTGGACCATAAAGACAACATAGAGCTTACATTTTTTATCTTTTAATCACTTGGCTAACAGTAGTTAGTGATTAGTTCTCATTTAGCCATGAAGTGTGCAGGAACATAAAGAATGGCATCTTTTAATTTTTAAAAACATATCGGCCGGGCGTGGTGGCTCACGCCTGTAATCCCAGCACTTTGGGAGACCAAGGCGGGTGGATCATAAGGTCAGGAGTTCAAGACCAGTCTGGCCAAGATGGTGAAACCCTGTCTCTACTAAAAATACAAAAGATTAGCAGGACATGGTGGTGGGCACCTGTAATCCCAGCTACTTGGGAGGCTGAGGCAGAAGAATTGCTCGAACCCAGGAGGTGCAGGTTGCAGTGAGCCCAGATCGCACCACTGTACTCCAGCCTGGGCAACAGAGGGAGACTCTATCTAAATATATATATCTCCAGGCATGGTGGCTCATGCCAGTAATCCCAGTACTTTGGGAGGCCGATGAGGGCAGATCACCTGAGGTCAGGAGTTCACGACCAGCCTGACCAACATGGAGAAACCTGGGGACAGCGGACGGAGGATAACACCAGGGACAGGGGGACGGAGGGTAACGCCAGGAACGGGGATGGAGGGTAACACCGGGGACAGGGGATGGAGGGATAGAGGGTAACACCACTCCTCCAGGTGCCTTTGGGGGATGCTGCCGCCTCTGGAACCCCAGAGTGAAGTCAACAAGATTCTGTCCCCAGGAGCCTCAGAGCCTGGAAGCTGGGATTGGCGCAGTATGAACTACCGTTCACTGGCTCTGCACCCTGGGACAGGCTCCCTGGTGTTTCCACCCTGGTTTCCCATCTGGACAGTGGGACCCTGAGTGTCCCCGTCACAGATGCACCCGGAGCCCTGGACTCCAGCCTGTTGTAGGCACTCGTTAGCGTTTCTTTTGTCGTGGTCCACGGACGAAGTGGCTCTTTCTTTCTGTGTTCACAGCCCTCCTGCTCACTTTACCTTTTTAACATAACTTCGTATGTGGGGAGGACTCGAGTGATTAATCGAATGTTTCATCACGTGCGGTTCTTCTGTTTCCCAGTTTTGACACAACATTTGGTGAAATTTCCAGGGACTCCTGTGGTCAGCCTCAGGGTTTCACTCTGTCATTTTCTAATGCAGTATTCTTTGGGAGTCTTTTAAATTAAGCGCCGTCATTTAAAAATAAGTTTTATAATATGCAGTTTCAGGTTAATTCTTTACCTTTGCGTCTCAGGCAGTGGCTCCCCACCTGTGAGTAGTCAGAAAGGTTCAGGCAGTTTTCCAGGGCGGCCTTTGCATTTACTGGAACTATTAAGAGCTGGTTCCCGCTTCTGCGGTGATTGATACGCAGTGCGCGTGAGGCCGTGCGTGGCTTAGCGTCTTCTGCAGGCTTAGAGGTCACTTTCTGTTCTTCCCCAAGCCTGCTCTGCTGTGCCGAGTGTTCACTGCAGGCGACGGTCACACTGTCTGGCACAGGCCACCGAGGCCACAGGGCAGACTCCAGGTAGCAGAGCCTGCAGAATGGCAGAGCCCGGCCTCCTCGCCGCCCTTCACAGGGAGCAGAAAGCCTAAGCCTGTGATGAGAGCTGTGCTAGCCCAGAAAGCCTCCGAGCAGGTTTAATTTAGGAATCGGCTCCTACCAACTGCCCATGTTTAGGATGTGTCTGAGTTTTTGTGATTTTTCCTGCACTGAAGCTACTGGGCTGGCTCTGAGTCACTGTCATGGGACTTCACGTTGCCCCGACGGGAAGCGGCAGGAGAGGAGGGCCGCACAGAGTCTTGAGGCGGTGATAATGAAGGGCTGGTTGCCTCTTGGGATAGCGAGTTCAAACTCTTTGTAATTGTCAGTGTAAATAGTTACCTGCTGAGGACACGGCTGTAATTCAGGGTGGCATGGTTGATTGTCATCGTTGGTATCAGGTACCTGCCTGTAAAATGACGGTACCCCTAGTGCGGCTCCAGGAGGGCAGTTCCTGCCAAACACACGTGCTCCTGGGCCCCTGCAGCCAAGGTCCTGCTGCCAGCCAGGCCTGCAGCTGTGGGTGCAGTGGGTCTTCATGGCACTGAGTGCCTCCCACGTTTGCTTGTGGGGCCCAGCCCTCCGTCCCTCCCGGTCCCCAGTGCGGCTCCTCCCTGGGTTCTCCCAGCCCTGTGCACACCTCCGTCTTCACAGCTTCCCTAGTTTTCTCCTGGGTGCCCCAGGTGGGCGCCTGGGCAGGGTTCGTGTGTTCGTGGAGTTCTCTCCAGCCTTCCCTGGCTCATGGTTCAGCAGGTCCCTTCAGATGAGTCAGCCAGCTGTGTGCCTGCGTGTTCAGGATACTTGTCAGGGACCTTCCTCAGGTCAGAGCAAGACCGACGCTCACCTCCTCCGTGGGACTTTGGAGCCCGCCCTGGAGAGACTCCAGCCACCTCCAGAGGGGCCGCCGGGGTCCCTGCGGGCTGGTGGGAGTGATTTCTGAGCCACACGAGGCCCCACTTTGTGTTCCTACACCCCACAAAGCCACTTGAAGCACCAGGTTCTGGTGCTGTGTGCCTCTAGAGTGTGGCACACAAGCCTGGACGGGGATCTGAGCGGGCGCTGCCTTCCTCAGGCTGCGCTTGTGTTTTGGGGCCCCTGGAGCACTCGTGGCTGTGATTCTCGCCGCTGTCTGGGGTCCCCTAGACGGTCTCACCCGCAGCCTGAGGGCCACATCGGCAGCCACCGAGGAGCCGGCAGGTCCGGCGTTGGTCCCACTCAGTCCTTCTCGACTTTGGCGACAGAGGAGACAGTAAAACTTCAGCTGGGAGCCCCAGGTCTTCTCTTCTTGGGGCCCTGGGACTGAGATAGCACAGATCCTGCCATCGACTGCTGGGGGCCGCGCTGTCCGGCTCCCTCCTCTGCTCAGGGGCCGCGCCCTTGCGCTGGGCAGCTCCGGGTCTTCGCAGTCAGGGGCTCAGGGCGGGTCCTGGATGCAGAGAGAAGGAGAAGAGTGGCGGTTTGAGCCCAACTGTGTTGGCTTCATCTTCTGCCTCTTGTCCCTATATACATTTGCAAAGTTTTCCAGATGAAAACTCAGAAGGGATTTTTAATGACTGGAATCTGTGAATTCCATGGAAGCTAATCTGTCCACCTGTTTCACCCACCTCACTTCTCCCTGTTGGGGCTGATTTTGGCAGCGTTCATAGGGGCATGGACGAAAGGGGTGGTGGCCAGCCCTCAGCCCTGCGTCCCTTCCCTCCTCCCCTCAGCGCCACAGCATTTCGGTGTCATCCCCTACCCTGCACGCGTCCTCATGAAAACCAAGTGCGGCTGGAGGGAGACGCCTGCGCCCGCTCCCGTGACCTTCCTGGCCAGCCCGACTGCAGCGGCCCCTGGGCAGGCATCTGTCTGGTGCTGCCTCCCTGCCCCTCCCATCACCTGATGCTCCTGCTCCTGAATCTTCACGCGTGTGCTCCGTGCAGCCACCTCACGGGCTCCCTGGGAACGGAGACAGTGTCTCACGCCGGTCAGAATGCTCTTCTCTGTCCACGGAATAGTCCAACACAGAATCATTCCTCTGTGATTATTTATGCTTTGTTATGTAGAACTGGAATAAAGAAAAAGTGAATCTAGACATTACAGCCATCAGGTTGAAGCTAGGTAAGTGCATTAGGGAATTAAATGAAAGCATTTGAGCTTCTCGAGCTCTAATTCTACATCTTCATATCTGCATCACCCCATACCCAGTGTCTAACACAGCTCTTGGTCTAGGAGTTTCTTGATAAATGCTTATTGAATTGAACTGGACTGAGCTTAACATTCCCACCCAGAGTTAGAAGCCAGCCGCTGAGCAAATTGCATTTAGAACGTGAGTTTGACGTTACTGTGGTAAGGGGTATCCTACACGTCATAATTCCTAGTCAATATCGGGTATTTAGTCAAATAGACTCAAGTATAGAGAGGCGTTGGCCCATCTGGCGAAAGGGCAAGGCACGGTGCTTTAGGTCCAGGTCCCCAATATCAACTATGAAAATAAAACATTGTCAACTCCAATTACAGCCCTGTCCTCAGCTGGTCCCTGTTTACGCTACCAATTATAAACAGC
>NW_012101316.1:139320-146832 GCF_000951045.1 Mandrillus leucophaeus | reverse complement strand
GTCTCGGCCTCCCAAAGTGCTGGGATTACAGGCTTGAGCCACCGCGCCCGGCCAGGGCAGCCTTTCTAATGGGAATCCTGGAATCATGTCTTTCCTTAATGTGTCCTAAAGGCTGAAGAACATGAAGTGAAACAATGCTCCATGCTCAGTCCTGTGATTTTGTGTATTTATTGGACTTACCTTGAAATTAAACTAAATGATACCCAAGGTAGAGCACTAAAGAAAAGAAAAAACAGGCTATGGTGTTTGAAAAACAAACAAAGCCATTCGGTTTGTTGGTTTGTTCTTAGACCTTCACGGGCTCCCAGGTCACACGTTTCAGTTTCTCAGTGAGGGATGTTCTCTCCGGAAGCCGTGTCAGCTTCTTGTTTGATGATGTCAGCCACAGCAGAAAGAAACACTCCGTAGGCCCCGTGCTCAGCACCCTGGCGTGAGCTCCTGCCATCTTCTGTTCATGCTCATCACAGCTCTGTGCAGTGGGCGTCCTCCTGATCCATGTGGGAGGATGGAGGATGGAGGCGGAAGGGTGAGTGACGGCAGGATCACACGAGGGGTCTCTCTCGAGGTAGGGAGGGGAACCAGCCCAGGACCTCAGTGCCCATCGCGTCCTTCCTCCTCCTCCTCCTCTGCCTCTCTGTGACTGTTTGACTCAGGCTGCAGGGACAGACATGAGTATGTGCAGAGTGTGTGTGCACCCCTGGGGGTGTGCGCTCATATTGGCAGGGAGGGATGTGAGTGTGTACAGAGCGTGTGTGCACACTTTGGGGGTGTATGCTGGCGTTGGCAGGGACAGATGTGAGCATGTACAGAATGTGTGCTGGCATTGGCAGGGACAGATGTGTACAGAGCATGTGTGCACTCCTGGGGGTGTGTGCTGGTGTTGGCGGGGACAGATGTGTACAGAGCGTGTGTGCACACCTCAGGGTTGTGTGTTGGTGTTGGCATGGACAGACGTGAGTGTGTACAGAGCATGTGTGCACACCTGGGAGTGTTTGCTGGTGCTGGCACGGACAGACGTGAGCATGTACAGAGCGTGTGTGCACACCTGGAGTTGTGTGCTTATGTTGTTTTGTAAGCGGCAAATAGGTGGCCCGTTGCCTAGGGCAGCCCTGCGCCTGTGCTGAGTCCGTCAGTGGCCCTCGGGTTGGGGTCTCCATCTCCCCAGACAACATTTGAGTGTCTTGAGGTTTCAGATTCTTCCTCTCCGGGTACTTGGGCCTCCTCAGGACCAAACGTCAGAACCAGCCAACTGCAAACTACAAGAACGTTCAAATGCATCTTCAGTAGGAAAAACAAAAGCAATTGGAATAATTTTCCAACATGACCCCGTGATTAAGCCGTTAGATACTCCAGCCAACAGATTGAGTCACTTTAAAATTCACACCAACTAAAATGGTTGTGAGAGTTGCAGAGCTTTACCGCTAAACCTTGAAATAATTGAAGCGTTCTGCTCCACTTGCTGACAAACTAGGATTGGGGATAACTTTCAGTCCAAAGTAGCAACCTTCTAAATCCAGCTTAGATGTGAGGCTCCCACTGACACAGGAAGAGACAGTGGCCCTTATTTATTCTCCTCTGTTCAGATACTTTGTCATTTTTTCTTTGTATCCTGATCATCACTTCTGCTTTTCCAATTCAAACTAAAGGGAGTTTAGTTTTGTTTTGGAGAAGCTGTGGTCAGTGGTTTCTTTTCATGGTTTGCTTAATCTCTTCAGCCTGGTGCTTACATTTACCCAAATAGACTTTTCTTTAGTAGGACGGTGCTGTAGCCCAGGGCTTCTCCCTCCATATCTGCTCCCCAGGAGGCCCCCCTAGGAATGGGCGCTGGAGATCCACCCCCTCTCCATGTGCTGTTTTCTTTGAGTCCAAAGTAGGTTTGGCTCAGAGAAGAAAACAGGCCTCCGGGTTAGGTGCCTCTGACTGCTTGCTTGTGAAATGTTTAATGATAAGGCGCCTTCCAAACTAATTTTACACATTGATAGTTGTAGCTTGAAGTATCGCTGCAGTCAGAAGAACAAGAAACACTCCCATAAAGTAGATAGGCAGAAAAAAGCCATCAAAGTTTAATAAAGGGCAAATAAAATGGTGTTGTAAGAAGGTACAGTGGGAAATGCTCTCAGTCCAGCCAGATCAGCTGTGGCATCCTCCTGTAAATACATTCAGCCACGTGTGGCCCTGATCGCAATCACTACTGTGAATTGTGATCCAGAATGTTCTTGGAGGTGGATGCCTGGACTGTGCCAGCAGCTGAGTCTGATTGGGCGTCACGGCGGTGATGTTCTTAGCGCGGCAGCTGGGCTGAGGGGTGGCCACCCGTGCACTTGCCACGTGCAGCCGTTATTCTGGTGATGGAGTTGCATGCGGCGCGGCTTGTCCACCTGGGCTCCTTAAAGTACCAGGAACCCAACCGCGGGTGGGTGCCCCCTGACATGGGAGCTGTCTTTTTTATGCAGGGCCCTCTGGCACTGCACAGCCCGGCCGCCAGTCCCTGAGCCCACGGGGAGGCACCGCAGGGCTCTGCTGGGCCATGGAGGTCCCCGAGCAGGTGGCCACTCGTTGCTTGTGGAGTGGTCCATGGCCTGTGAGTTTATTCCCGGGATCTGTGTGGGCGAGGTTAACCAGTTCACAGCTGGGCACTTACCCCTTACACAGGTGACACTAGTTAAAGTGGAATCTATATTAGCTCGCACGGGAGTGCGTGAAGAGCTGGGAGGGTGGGGAGGTTTAAGGCCCTAGCACTAGAGCCCGGGCTCCTGACGTTCTGCGTCTTCCTGTTGAGGCGCCCTCAGGGCCGCTGTGGGTCCTGAAGACAGTGGGTGCCATATGGACCAGGGGATGCGGTAAACCTCTAGAGGCTGCGGGAGGCAAGGAGACGGTCGCTTCCCCGGAGCCAGCCCTGCCGATACTTCGACGTTAGCTGGTGGGACCTGTTTTGGACTCCAGCTTCCAGAAATGTGAGAAGTCAGTGTTTAGGGTGCTAAATTTGGGGTGATTTAGTGGAGAAATAGAAAACTAGCCCACAAAGGTGCACGCATTGAAATGTGCTCTGTCCAGGTGTTCACAGCGGCGTGAGGGGGATGGCATCAGGGTTCTGGGAACCGTGCAGTTTTACTGAAGGAAGGGAGCTCGCCTTTCCTCATGTAACTGAAGGTATGTATGCCTGCCACACTGCCCAGGAGACAGGGACTAGAATTCTGACTTTATTTCTTATGGGAACCAAGCCACAGAACACGGTGAGGGCTGAAATGAGCTTCCTTACAGCCTGAACTGGGAAGAGGAATGGCAAGTAGTTTGTGTTTTTCTACACAGACCTGTCCTTTCAGGTTTTGTTAAGTTCTGGAAAAAGGGAGAAGCCAGGCACACCTCGGCGAGGGACAGTGTTTCTGGAGGTGGTGCGGCTTCAGCCTGAACGTGGCCATGTGGCTGGGAGGCTCAGAAACTGCCCTCCAAGGGCACTCATCTGTTCCTTATTGCACTAATACCTCGTTTATAGAAATCCACAGAAATTCTAGAGCAGTGCGGGAGGCCTCTGGTTTGGATGGGTTTGTGTGGACCGAGGGCACGGAGTGCTGTCCCAAGTGCTTATCCTGATCTGGCAGGCTCTGTTCCCAAATAATTCCAGAGTTTCAGAGCCTATATCTGAGGGGTAGTCTTTTAACTTTGTTGCATATAAAGGAAACAAAGTATGTCTTGAGAGTCCAAAAATCCATTTAGTCGTCATGGCTGTAAACTCACACATGGGGCTTTGGGATGGAGTGAAAACCACCGTCACCTGGCGTGGACGCTGTGTGGTATTTTAGCGTGGTGGCCTGCTCGTGCCTTGAGCTCCATCTGCGGTGTGAGCAACAGCTGTGAAGTTGAGAAATGTGGGCAGGTCAGCTTGCTCCTCCAGGTGCGTGCAGGCGTCCGGGTGAGGGGCGTGGGATGAGGCCACGTCAGTGGCAAGGTGCTTGGTTGTGTCAGCAGATATGTCGGCCTCTACAGGCCCGCAAGCCAGCCAGAACCCAGTTTTCCTTTGGTCATCTAACGCCAGAAAAACTGTTTCTTAGAGATCCTCATAATTCATATTAATGAACCATTAGACCATACATAAAATGTTATAAATGCATGAGGCTTTACAACTTGGCAGATGTGTAACTCACATGTTATGATTGAATCAAACTGTTGAAGATATTTGCTTCACTTGAAGGTTTTTAGCATTTTATGCTCAAATCAAATGCCAATAGCATTTTGAAGGAGTATTTTGGAATTTTAAATACAGAGTGGGACAGTGCTGGGTCTCTGGGATGCTGGTGAGGTGGACGTGACCTCAAGCTCTTGGAGCTTGTAAGCAAGCAGGATTCCTAAATTGTCACACCTGCAGTGGTGGAAGTCAAAGTGGATTTCTGTAAACGAGGTATTAGTGCAATAAGGAACAGATGAGTGTCCTTGGAGGGCAGTTTCTGAGCCTCCCAGACACCCCAGGAGGAAGTGGGGGAGGGGTGCAGTTACCCCCCAGACCTGGACAGTGGAGCCGGGTTTGCAGGTGGCCCTGAGTGGCCGGTCATTACGTGGAGTAAGGAACAGGTGAGCACCCTTGAGGGCAGTTTCTCAGCCCTCTTCGGAACTGCAAGTGGAAGAAGCCCCGGGGTGGGGGGTGGGGGGGGTGGTCAGTTATTCCCTGGAGCCTGGATGGTGGAGCCGGGTTTGCTGGTGGTCCTGCGTGGCAGGTCATTACGTGCAAAAAGGAACAGGTGAGTGCCCTTGAGGGCGGTTTCTCGGCCTGCTTTGGAACTGCCAGTGGAAGACGCCCCAAAGTGGGGGAGGGGTGGTCAATTATCCAGTGGGGCTGGGTTTGCTAGTGGCCGCTGCATGGCAGGTCACTGCGTGGAGCGATGGGAGGTGAGTGGAGTGGGAATAGAGGACGCACCCTCCACAGCTACTGCTGGGAGTTGGCTCTGGTAGCGAAGGGGACATAGAGGGATTCCCATCAGGGGCAACACGGCTGGTATCTCACATGTGCTGGATGCCGAGGTGTGGCTATGTGATCTCAGTCTCCACAGCTGCCCTGGGATGTGGGTTCAGTTACCTTCCCATCTCACATTTGAGAAATCTCACAGGCTTACATCACAGCTGGTTGGGTTAGAACTAATGTCTCAGGCACGATGTTGGCCCCAGAGCCTAACTCTTACCCCACCTGCTCTTTTCAGTCCTCCAATCTTGAGAGGGGGGTGTGGTGGTGGGCGACGGAGGTCGTGCATTTCAGGGGGCAGCTGAGAAACCAATACAGTAGAAGGGGGGGCAGGAAATCAGGCAGGAGACACAGGCAGTGCTTGGGAGGTCTGCACGGGGTCTGGGTGTGGGGGACACCTCTGGGCCTGTGAAACCATTCTGTGCTCCCGGCTTGCCCAACCTTGGGCCTCAGCCACATGCTGCGGGTTTTAGGTGAAATCTGTCCCTCGCGTGGTGCGGGCATCTTTTCTCCCTGGCTTTGCCTCTCCTTAAATCACGGGGTCTCAGTGGGGATGGCGGGATGGTTGGTGGTCCATGGAATTTGCCGTCCACCTCCCCATCCTTGTCCTGTCCTGTCTGCCCTGTTACCTGAATCTGTCTCTTCAGAGCCTGCAAATGAGTGGAGGCCATGGCAGCCTCTCACTGACCGGCCTCTCAAACTTTTTTCTTCAGAATTGTGTTAAATGCTGATTCCTAGGCACACCATTAGGCTCTCTACGCCTGCCTGGCATGGGTACTTTGAGGAAAGTACAGAGGGTTGCTGGGCTGTTCCAGGAGGGAATTTGCATTTGTAGAATGTCCACTGTGGTCCTTCCAGCACTCTACTTTCCACGCACATGTGGCATTAAACCTGGAAGACCTCTGGGTGCTGTGCTGGTGAGGAAGCCCCGGCTGGACGAGGGGCTGCTGGGGCTCGGACTTGATTCCTGGGCTGGGGGCTGCGGGCTTGTTCTCTTCAGTGGGCCTGCTGATGGGATGCCCTGGGAAGTCCTGCTGTGCACCCGGGGGAAGGTGCAGAGACAGGCTCAGGGAATACAGACCATGGATTTAATTCCTACTGGAAAATCTTTTATGAGCAAATTTGCATCTGACTGAAGACAATCATTGCTTGAATAGTTTATTTAGAAAATTGATCCTATGAACAAACATATTAAAGTTATCATTCATGCCTTGTCTGTAATGTAAATAGGAGCTATTACCGCAACCTAACTTAGCTTTAAATTTTGTATCAGATTGCAGTCCAGATTACAAACAGCTGCTTGATAATCTAATTGATAAAGCAGAGGAATTTAGTACTTGGAACCCAGAGTGAGGAGAACAGAATTGCTTTGGTTTCTCAAAAGCATGTGACTGAGGGGTGACCTGGGGTGAAGAGAAGTGGATGGAGTCATTACACTGGAGGAGATGATCTGCCCCAGCCTTTCTCAGTTGTCTTCTGGATAAAACAAAGGGGCGATAAATGGAAAAATTCAGCACTGAGTTCTTCTATGCCCTGAGCTGCTTATATGGTCATTAATGTGACCGGGCTGTATCTGTGAAGCCTCCATACAGGCACAAAGGAATTAGGCTAGAGTAAGGTGGCTGGTGGCCTCTGGCGTCTGGGCCGCGTGTCATTTCCTAAAGCCCTTTTGGGTGAAATGGCAGTCGCAATGTCTGTTGTTCGGAGGAGTGTAATCTCATGTATGAGATGCAGATTTTAAACACCAAAGCCGGGAAGCTTGGTGGGAGTGGCTGTCTTCCAAGTGCTTTTCTGTGCTGCCGTGGACGAGGCCTGGATGTGTCATCTGTTGGTGAGATCCACTGGTGAAGGGGCTAAGCAAACCCTGGGGGGTGGGGAGGTGGTGTGTGAAGTTACATCTCTTCTGGCATCCCAAGTAAATACATTTTGTAAAACTTGTGAATTTGACCCTGACCCTAACCCTGAGTGTTGAAGTCTGGTGCAGTGTCTTGAGCCCTCTTCTGCATTGAGGGTGAGTGACTGTAAATGACCGATTCCTTAGTGGTGAAAGTTGAAATTTAGCTTCCCTGAGGAAGCCAGACTTCAGTCACCCGTGTCTCCATTGTAAACACTGCGGCCCCTACGCGGGTGGCTGCAAGTTTCCAGGCCCTCGGAGAAGCAGCCGTGTGGTGCTTGGTGATTTGATAACATCAGCCATCTTCTGTCTAATCACGGTACAAATGATTCTCCAAGGAAACGGATCTGGTTTCTTCCTCGATCGTTGGAAGAAGCAGCCCACCTAGGGACTGCACCGTCCTCTGCACTTTCACAGTGAAGCCTGTGTCTGTCTCCGAGGAGTGTCACGTGTGTCGTGGGAATCGCGGGAATTGCCTCAATTCTTCCCGCTTTTGAGGGCTCGGGCAGCTCTGCCTGTTTCACCCAGGACGAGCAGCAGGTGGTCTCTGGCTGCTGTGGGACTAGGGCTTGGGGTCCATCATCACATCCGGTGGCCTGTCCAGGTGGGCATCATTGTCTTTTGCCTGTTGGCTGAGGCAGCTCTGATGCCATGGAGGGGGGGGGGT
>NW_012101316.1:129931-139270 GCF_000951045.1 Mandrillus leucophaeus | reverse complement strand
CAGGTGGTCTCTGGCTGCTGTGGGACTAGGGCTTGGGGTCCATCATCACATCCGGTGGCCTGTCCAGGTGGGCATCATTGTCTTTTGCCTGTTGGCTGAGGCAGCTCTGATGCCATGGAGGGGGGGGGGGGTCATGCTTGTGTCAGGGCCAACCCAGTTCTTCCCGTGCACACCTCTCCTGCTGGAGTGCCTGTCCTTATGATGACGTGTTGAATTAGCGTGGAGAATGCAGGGAGGCTCTGGGCCTCTCCTTCCCATTCTTACTCCCTGGAGCTGTGGTGTCCGACAAGGGAGCCCATAGCCAGAGGCTCCTTTGAATTTAATCAGAATAAAGATTTGATTACATAGCTAAACACACTGGAAAAGAATTTCACAGATTAAATTCCAGATTCAGCCCTTCAGGTTCAGTGGCCACGTTTTGGGCCTGAGCAGCTGTAGGTGGCTGTTGCCTTTGAGTTGGCTGAGCAGATTGGGACGTTTCCAGTTCAGCAGGCAGTTCTCTTGCATGGCTCTGCCTGTGGTGAGGGCACCTCAGCTGGAGAGCCTCGTGGGGATCCCTTAGGCCTCTGGCTGCAGCCAGGCTGCACGGTTCCTGTGCGCCGGGTCCTCTGCAGGCCTAGATGGATCCCACCACATAGTCAGCACTGTTAGACTTGTGGTACTGTGTGCAGACAGCAGAGGGGCAGTGGCTGGGGTGACTGGCCTCCTTGGCCAGGCTCCCGTCTCCGAGTCTTCAGGGGAAATACATCCACCATCCACACCGTGCACCAGAGGAAAACTGCAGGCTTCTCTGTGGATGGTGAATTGAGATCATGCAGAGTGACTAGGCTTGGACTCCTGACCAGCGTGGAACCTGATGATACCTTTAGGTGGAACCTGACATGCCTCCGTGCGTACATGGCAAAGAGAATGCAGCGTTGTCAGCTTGAATCCAGACGTGCTCCTGTTTTGAGGCGGAAGGTTTTGGGAGTATTGGCTGTTGGTGATTGTCCTACTGTGGAGGACTTTGAATGCAGGCACTGGTTTAGGATAACCCTGGTTTCCTGGTCCTGTATGTGGGCATCCCTGACTATGCTGGGCTGGAGGAAGGCAGGGCAGATGGGAGGGTGACAAGAGGTCTGGTGTTTCCAGCTGTGGACAGTGATGCCATCAGATGGCCGAGGTCAGGAGGGTTGTGACTGGGGGACCAAAGGAGGGGTGCATGGAAATGCCATGTTTCCTGGGGCGTGGGGAGGACCTGTTGAACCCTATTCCTGGGCAACAGTTCTTCCATTCTCAGGAATCTGTGCCATTGTAAATGAGTAGCAAGTTCTGTAATTGCTCTAATTACTTACTGTTAAGTCCCCATCCCAATTACCATGAATTAGCAACAGTGATAACAGTTTGCCTGGTCAAGCCTTGCCAAGAAAAATAGTGGAACTGGTTTTAGTTGCCTTGAGTTCCCTCCAAATCAGATTTCTTAGCGGCTTGTGTCCCCACAGCTGCTGCAGTTCCTCCCGGGCCTGGCAGGCACATTCCAGACATTAACATGTCAGTTCAGATGCAGGCGTGCACGTTATTTATAGAAAATCACACTGCGCTGTGATCGGCTTGAGCTGATGTTTTCTAGGTGGGAGGTGGAGGCCGAGGACCTGTGAGGGACTTTCCGAGTGTCCTCTCATTGACTTGGAGCAGGTGCACATCTGTTCTTCAAAAGTTCTAATGGGATGAAATTAGAAATATGAATTTTTAAAATTCACGTGTTAGGAACTCTGTTCAATGGTTTCCTCTGAAATGAGAGACTATTTGCAGACAAGGCAGTCAGCCTGCAGCTCTCCTTAGAACTGTCCTAGACCTCGATGCTGTCCTATGGCCTCTTCCTGGGTGTGGGGTGCTCTGCTTGAAGCAAACCCAAAGGAAAGAACGTGGTCAGTGTGCATCACTACTGCAGCCAGCTCAACACACACACCCACTGAGAGGGGGGCTGGATCACTTAACATTTTAAATGCATTTAACATTAAACCAGCAAGTCAGCCAGTGCTTTCTGTAACCAAGCTGCCTGGCTCATGGGAACCTGACACTTTTTGGAAGAGAATACTTGCGTCTGTGGAGTGTCAATATTTGTCTCATTTCTTGAGACTTTGTTCAAAGTGATGAACGTGTGTAAATTAGGACATTTTTGTGTAAATTGGGCCACAGAGATCTCTAGGCACAGTCAGGGGAGTAAACGGTTGTGAAAGATGCCGCCTGATGTGAACCATGGCCAGGCACTTTGGAACCTGGGATCCCATCTCCAGCCTTTCAAAGGACATAGAGGAATCGGCCTGATGTGAGCCCTGGCCGGGCACTTTGGAACCTGGGATCCCATCTCCAGCCTTTCAAAGGACATAGAGAAATATAAAATGCAGATGGGAGAGTTCATATTTTGGGCATCTCTGTTCTTTTGAAATCAAAGTGCAAAGAAAAAGTTTGCCTTGAGGTCTTACCCCATACTTGTTTTTCTCCTGAGATTTTAAAATTTTTTTAACTGTACTTTTTTCTCCCCTGATCCTTGGGGAACTTCTATCTTCATATCTTCTTAAAAGATATGGTTAAATTCAACACTGAAATGTAAAAACATGCTTTCATATTTTTATTTTAACCGATGTATCTGACATTGGTGAAGAACTAAGTGGGCGTGTTTTTTTTTTGTGAGAGTCTTGCTGTGTTGCCCAGGCTGGAATGCAGTAGCTGATCTTGGCCCACTGCAGCCTCACTTCCTGGTTCACGCCATTCTCCTGCCTCAGCCTCCTGAGTAGCTGGGATTATAAGTGCCTGCCACCATGGCTGGTTCATTTTTGTATTAGTAAAGATGGGGTTTCAACATGTTGGCCAGGCTGGTCTTGAACTCCTGACCTCCGGTGATTCACTCACCTTGGCCTCCCAAAGTGCTGGGATTACAGGTATGAGCCACCACACTCGGCTTGATTATAACTGTAATAGATCCCTTTAATAAAAACAAAACAGAACAAAATAAAAAAACCAGCTGTCTGAAAAGTCCCAAAATTAAAGAGCTCACTTGGACAGAGATTTGGACACCAGTTGAATGGCCCAGCACACCATAGTTACATGGGCCTCTCGGCCTGTTAGATCCTTAGGGTATTTGAAGTGGTGGGGATATTTGTGTTTCTGCCTCTGGATATTTTGTTAGTATGAATTCGGCCAGTGTTTGAGGGCCAGGCTCAGATCTGGGAAAACAAGAGCCCCTACCCTCACGCCTCTTCTCTTCTGTGTGTGTGTGTGTGTGTGTGTGTGTGTCTTAGGAAAATAGCATAAGAGATTTTTTTCAATGAGCTGGAAAGATGGAAAAACAAGCTTAGGATGTTTGTTGTTCAGAAGAAGGGAAGTGCAAGGAGAACTCAGCTTTGCTGCTGCTGAAGGAGGCCCCTGGCGGAGGATGTTTCAGAGGTGGGGTTTGTCTGAGAAAGGTGGTAAGAGGCAAATAGGATGCCCCATCTGGTTTGTCAGATGGGGAAAGTTAGTATCCCCAAAACAGCCTCAGCATTCTGGAAAAGGCTTCGGAAAACCAGCTAGGGGGTGGGACCTCGTTGGCCACTGGGTAGAAGGAAAACATTGCTGGTCCTGAGGACTGTACTGTTCTTCCACTGCTATAAAGAGCTACTTGAGGCTGAGTAATAAGGAAAAAAAGGTTTAATCGGCATGCAGTTCTGTGGGCTGTACAGGCTTCTACATCTGGGGAAACTTACAATCAGGCTGGAAGGTGAAGGGGGAGGCAAGCATGGTCTTCACATGGCTGGAAGGGGAGAGAGTGAAGGGGAAGGTGCCATGCACCTCCAAACAACCAGATCTCAGGAGAACTATCATGAGGACAGCACTTGGGGGGATTGTGCTAAACCATTAGAAACCACCCCCATGAGTCAATCACCTCCCACCAGGGCCCACTTCCAACACAGGGTTACAGTTCAGCATGAGATTTGGGTGGGGACACAGAGCCACACCATGTCAGGCTTCCCATTCTTCTGCACGTGCTTGGCAAATGGTTCTGTCACTGGTTTTGGTTTTTGTTGATACATAATATATGTACATATTTTCAGAGTGCATGTGATATCTTGATTCATCCCTATATTGATCAAATCTGGGTATTGGGATGTCTTTCACTTGAAATAGTTTCTTTTCCTTGTGCTGGTAATGTTCAAGTTATTCTCTCCTAGCTGTTTTGAAATACATAGTAGACGACCCACTGCCATCCCCCTGCTTTATCAATAGTAGATCTTGTGCTCCCATTAGGCTGTGTGTTTGTGCCCGTTACCAGCCTCTGCCCATCTTGCTTATGAGTGGGCTCTGCTGGGCCCTGTTGGCCACCTACTCTTGGCCTCCATGAGATCTGCTCTCAGCTCCTGCTTGAGTGAGAACATGCGCCGTTTCTTTGCTTGGCTTGTTTGCTTAACGTAATGTCCTCCAGCTCCATCCATGCTGTCACGGATGACAGGACTCTCCGCTGTGTGGTGGAGTATTGCTCCTGTGTATGTTCAGGTCATGTTCCCTTCATCCCCTGTTGACGGGCACTCAGGTGATTCTGGACCTTGGCTGCTGTGGATGGTGCTGCATTGAAGCCAGGAGCAGTCACTGGCTTTATACTCGGGGGACGTGAGCCACTTTGATGTTCTCAAGTAGCCTATCCTTCATGCTCTCCGTGGAATGCCACAGTCCTTTGTGCCCATGGCTTCCACTAGGATGAACCACTGGGAAGGGGCTTTCAGTGAACGCTTGGGTTTCTGTCTTTAACTGGTACCCGGCTGCACTGACCAAGTAGGGGTCTCAGTGACCCTGGACACTGCCTCACATAAGGTCCAAAGATGCAGTTAGGTTCTTTTTTTAACTTTTTTTTTTTAAAGCTTTTGACCTGGTTAAGCTATAGCATTATCAGTGTTTTTCATATTGGAAAGGTGTATATTTTATTTTCTAAGAAGGAAAAAAATCCTGTTAAATACTCTAACCACAGATTAAATCATGTCAAGGAAAGAGGTACTATTTGGGGGAAAATCACCCCTTCATGTCAAAGATCAAGGAGATGACTTACATAGTTTAATTGAGTTAATTATGAAATCTTAAGTGGTTTTGAGAAGACGAACTGTGGATGCTGCAAGACATGAGACTGATGCTGATTTATTGTTAGTCAGCCCTGACAGAATGTGGTTGTTATTTAAAGCTTGCTCCAGTATTACCTGATAGATTGTAAGTTAATGTAAAGATCTGTTTGATGCTTTTATTTTACAAAATATTATTGAGAAAAAGTTTGACAGCCAAGGAACAGCCTTCAACCAATTTCTTCCTAATTTCTATCACCAGAAAAATTTGTCCTGTTAATTCCAGAATTTAGTTTTGGAACGTTCCTGTAAGGAGAGCAGAGGTATTGGTGGTTGAATGGTGACTTGAATTTAGGTGAAGATCGTTAAATATTTCATAGTCATGTTTGTCTTGGTGGTTTTAGCAATTTTATATTAAATTTAGAACTGCGAGTCAAACCAAATGTGTTCTTTTGCTTTTGTGATACTCCTTTGTATGACTATACTGGTAAAGAATGATAAAATGTGTATAGGGTATTTTTTCTGTGTAGATATTAGGATTTTTAGGGGAACAAATTAATCATTCTTCTAATAGACGTTGTGCTGTATGTTGGGTTCTTTGTATATTGAATCAGTATAATGACCACTTGAAAGTATGTTTCTATACAAAATCTTTTATATGCTGACTTGTGTTATGCAAAATCCTTCATCCTCTAAGAAGACTAAGCAACGGGTTGGAGGAGAGGTTTAATCCCCCATTAGGTCTATTCCAAATTCCCAGAATTGAATACAAGTACGAACAGTTTGGAACAGTTTCATCCCATGGTAAGTCAGGGAGCATATGTGGTCATAAAAGTAGAGACGATGTCATAGATACCATGAGATATAATGTCACTGATGTAATAGAGATACAATGAAAACAATCAAGTGGGACTTGGAAGCCTTGGTGGGACTCACATGAGCGGCTCCTGGAATGCAAACGTGAGCGCCACTGGCTTGTGGATGTGAGGTCTGTGCCTTCTGCTTAGCCCAGTGGGTTATCGGCTGCTCTCGAGGGCAGAGAGGTCCAGCGTTCCCGTGTTTAGGTGTTTGAGCTGCCTTAAGAGGCGAGGTCAATTCTCACTGGTGTCTTCAGGGCTTTAGGCCTTCTGAACAAGCGGGAGGAAGCACGACTTTAGAGAGCTTTGGAAATCCCAATGGACTTCAGGGCCATCCCCCTTGGCAGGAGAGAGCCCCACTGGAGGCGAGCAGGGTGCTGTGCGTGCCTGTGTTGGGCCCAGGCATGTACGGACGTTGTGAGGGCCACAGGACACAGATCGGTCTTGGTGCACAACTGGTGTCATGGCCAGGCAGCATTTCTGGCAGGCACATGAGTGCGGGGACTTGGTTTTTGGGGTGTGCGTCCTGGTTGCCTAGTTGCTTGGAAGACCCCTATTCAGACCCCAGCCTGAATCACCGTGACAGGCCTCCCGCTTCACAGGCCACACGGAAGCCGTGGCGTCAGTCACCGACGCCCACCAGATGCGGGATGTGCGTGTGTATCTTCCCTGGTCTCGGGATGGGTCTTGTTTTGAGGTTATAGTAAACGTTTTTAAGAGCGGTTTTTGGATTTTTTATGTTTGCAAGGAGGCAGCAGGGAGTGCTTGAGCAGTGAGATCCCCTTCCCAACCAATGCGATTTCAGATCACAGCAGGTAATTACCGCAGCGGAGCTGTGAGATCACCTTCCTAACCAATGCGATTTCAGATCACAGGAGGTAATTAGGGCAGTGGAGCTGCGAGATCACCTTCCCAACCAATGAGAATTCAGATCACAGCAAGTAATTAGGGCAGTGGGGCGGGTGGTAGAACCCTGAACTGTGGCTGTTTCTAGTGTCTTGCCCCGCGGACAGAGCGTGCTGGGGCCTCCCTAGTCCTCTGTGGGGTAGGTAGAGCGCATGAGCTGGGTGCTGCTGCGCCATGGCTGGCTCCCCAGCCCGGGGTTTATGGAAGACTCGTTCTGAAGACAATTTGGAACCCAGAAAGCAGCACTGAGGAGAACGGGTTTGTGCGTTTCTGGATCCTTGGTGCTTCCCAGTCTCAGACGCCGCGCAGGCTCTGAGGGGTCTCTCCAGGAAGACTTGCACAGTCGGCCCGGGGGTGGAGTGGGGCTGCAGCGGGTCTTGCAGGAGCTAGAAGTGGGGGTGAGTGTCTCGCAAGCGGGACCTTTCAAATGGGCCCAGTAGGATGCATCTGTGGAAATGGTGCCACCTAATGCAGGGCTGTGGCCAGCAGGGCCTGAAAGGCTACAGCGGGCTCTGTTTCTGCTCTCTCTCCAGTCTCTACACGGTTTTCCTTGGTTTTTGTCTGTTTGGAGGATGCTTCCCACTTTCTTGGGCTTACCTAGCCTTCTGAGCGTCCTTGTTAAGTATGACAAAGCCCTGAGAAGGCATTTCTATGACATAATTATGTTATCCTGGTGGCTGGATAAATGACCTGCAAATGTGGGTGACTCAGTAGCTCTGAGGGTGTTCACTATCCAAGATAGAGGTGGGAATGAAATGTTCAGGCAGGCGTCAGAGGATCTGTTCTCTGCTTCACACTGGGGCCCTGGTTTGCTGACAGTCTTTACACTCCATCCAAAATGGGGATAATGAAGTCTCACGGATTCGGCTTCAGCTGAGAGCTGCCTCCAGCACAGTCTTGTGTGAGTAACAGTTTATATGTTTGGTGCGAAGGGTGGGCGTCATTTGATCTTATTTGTGGTGGTGCTTATTGGTGGCTTTTCCATAAGGAATTTAGATTTTATTAGCTTTGGCAAGGGAATCCTGAGTGATAAATTGGAAGAATGTTTCAGGAAATTCTGGAACCTGCAGTGAATCTGGAATCTGTATGAAATTGAGATTTGGATTCTCATGATTTCCTAATGCTACCCCGAAACCCAGTAGTTGACATAGTCGTAGAGCTTCAGTTTTGCTGCCCCAGTTTCCCATTTTAGAAGGAACACGTTGCTTTCATCTAGAATGTTCTGAGCTCTGAGTGCTGCCGGCGGAGTGACCAGCTCTCTGCATCAGAGGGGAAGCCAGGGCTGTGCTCACGACGTCGCAGCAGCTGGGAGGTGACCCTGGACATCAGGCACGTGTGCTGCTGACCATTTTCTGTAAACTCCAAGGGTGCAGTGGTCTCCTTGGCACTTTACAGTCTTCTGAAGCTTCTGATGTGTCTGCACTTTATAGAGTTTTCCGAAGTAGACGGCCTTTTCCCACACCCTTGGGCTAAGTTTTGTCAGAGGCTGGTGTGTGGGAAGCACCACACCCACATTCTGACAGGGAAGACTCTGGTGCCCAACTGAGGTCAGAGTGGAATTTGTTTTTCCTTCCCTCCAGTCTGGTCCAGCTGCTCCCTGCTTGGCCAGAAGAAAATCATGCTTATCCAATTCGTAGGCAAACCCCCTAAGTCAAACATTTGTCTTTTTTCTTTAATATACCTGTTTAGTTTATATGGAATGATAGATAAATGTCTTTTTAGGGAAAAATTAGAGAACTTTTTGGATTAAAAACTGCAATCAAAGTATTTTGTAATAAGATCTAGTTAAATACTACAGTTGAAAGCTACTTATATTTGATCTTAAACTTGGGCCCGGTGTGTGTGTCAGCACGCTCGTGCTCATGAGGCCAGGCTCAGCTGTGTACTACAGGCACGGTACATACTTTCTGGTTGCTTTTTTGAAAGTCTTACTGCTTGGCCTCTCCGACTCAAATGTTGAGTTACATTGATTCTGTTCAGAATGATCATCCTTCTGCCTAGGGTCCAGTCGTCTTTGTCATCTTTGTCTCCTACAGTATTGTGTATTTAATAGTCAAATATTTTATAGGTTACAGGTGACTGATCTGTTCATTAGGAAAACAATGCCAATTTTTACATCATTATAATGGACTTGTTAAATGATTGTTAGTATAATGAAGTTTCCATGGCAAAAGAGGCTTTGCAGATGTGACTGTAATGGACACTGAGATGGGAGAGGACCCTGGGTTGTCCAGGCGGGGTCCGGTGTCTTCACATGTGCCTTGATGAGAGGGAGTACGAGGGTCTGCCTCAGAGGAGACCTGAGGGCTGTGGGGCTGAGGGCGGGGGTGGGGCAGGGGCGAGAGGGGCATGGGGCCAAGGGTGGCGCAGGGGCCGGAGGGGTGCAGGGCTGAGGCTGGGACAGTGGTCGGAGGGGTGTGGGGCTGTGAGACAAGCTACATGGTGGCCTCTATGAATTGGGAGACTCCAGGCAGGAACACAACCTACTGACCCCTTGACTTCAGCCCTGG
>NW_012101316.1:122718-129397 GCF_000951045.1 Mandrillus leucophaeus | reverse complement strand
GCTCCTGCTCCTCCTCCACCGTCCTGCTCCTCGCCGCTCCTCCTCCTCCACCGTCCTGCTCCTCGCCGCTCCTCCTCCTCCACCGTCCTGCTCCTCGCCGCTCCTCCTCCTCCACCGTCCTGCCCCTCGCCGCTCCTCCTCCACCGTCCTGCTCCTGCTGCTCCTCCTCCCTTTCCCTGCACAGCCCTTCCTTTTCCCCACTTCCTCCCTATTTCCTGGACAGCTTTCTTTTTCTCTCTTCCCGTCCTTGGGCAACCTCCTTGAAACTCTGGTTGAAAGTCACTGGTCTGTGGGGCCACCTATTTGACAGGCAAGCACGCTGAGGCTCAGGCCAAGTGACTGACTCAGACCCGCGCGGAGGCTGACCCAGGGCAGATGCCATCTCCTGCCTCCCATACCACTGGGTTGTCCCTAATGGAAGGAAATCAGTGATGCTACTTCACTGATCTCTGGGGAAAGCAGGTCGATAACAGGTTATAAACATGGGAACATTTTGGAAAAGCTGTCGTCCACTTGTCAGCTCCATCTCTCCTGCCCGGAAGATGTGGGGAGATCCTGCCTTCAGCCCACCCTCATCCCGTAACAGGACAGAGGACAAGGGCAGAGACCCAAGTCCTGTCAGTGCCCTCAGGAAACCCCCCGTTTCCTCCTCATGGTGGAAGTGGAAACCATCCCGCTGGATGATCTTCCCAGGGAGACCCTCCACACTGAAAGCAAGGGATCTGGTTTGAGCACACACACATTCTTGGTGCCATCACTTTCTGCAGCTGAACCCTGAGTACGTGGCCCATTAATCTTGCTAGTCCAGTGTTACTGGGTCCTGGGAGTTTCTGTGGGCTGATGGCAACTGTTTACCATTGTGTTTAGAGAGGAAAATAGAACTTCACTGTGTTGAAATCAGATGATAACCATTGCCATGTGATTCCTTGGGTTGGTTGGGGTGGGGGGATGCTCAAGCTTTTTATGAGGGCTAAGTGCTTGTTTGAAACAGTCTCACTTTGTTGCCCAGGCTGGAATGCAGTGGTGCGATCTTGGCTCACTGCAACCTCTGCCTCCTGGCTTCAAGCAGTTCTCTCTGCCTCAGCCTCCCGTGTAGCTGGGATTATAGGTGTGTGCCACTATGCTTGGCTAATTATAAAAACTTTTAATACAGGCAGGGTTTTGCCGTATTGACCAGGCTGGTCTCGGACTCCTTACCTCAAGAGATTGGCCCACCTTGGCCTCCTAAAATGCTGGGATTACAGGCTTGAGCCACTGTGCCCAGCCTGATCCTGACATCTTTTAAAGCTGCCTTCATGTACCAAAAGCCAGTCTATGTTTGAAAATCAGGCTTGAAGAGCCTAAGAGGAGAGGGATATACTTCAGCTAGGTAAATAACTATATGTTACAAATACGGGCCAAAATCTACCCCAAATGTTAACTCTTCTGCTTGGCGTTTTATATCCATTTATGGTTATTCTTTCAGTATTAAGATTTTTAAAGATTCTTTTGATAATTGTGGACAAATTACTATTAAAACTCAGCTGCATTTGTAACACTTTAAAGAAGTAATTGGATGACTGTTTTTCTCAGACGCATTTTGAATAGTTACATAATTAATGTTTATCTCTTTGCCAGAAATCTTTTTTTCCCCAGAATAGAAACCTGAAAAGAAACATTCCTTTACATTAAGTGCTATTTCACTGTGTGACAATCAAGTTTTGAATGTGAGAACAAGATCATCATGTATTTTTGGGATAACTCTTGCTTAATAGTGATAATGCTAAGTGTTAAAAGTATGGAACAGTTTGTTTCTTTGAAAATTACTATTTGCCTGCTCATCAGGTGGGAGCTGATGAGAACGTGGTTGTAAAAATTAAATTGTATTTAGCTTGTATAAAAAGTTTTAAAAAAAGGTTTTTTGTTTTGTGCTACTACTGAAGTTGCTTAGCTGTGGAGATGAGGTTATTGCAGGCACCTAGAATTTGATTTCTTTCACTTCCACGATGGGAAGAAATTCTCCAACAAGCACAGGAATCTGACTTTCTGATATTGAGACTCCTAGGCATCAAGCCCCATGGAAGGGGTGATGATTACGTGAGCGTTGGCGTTGATGTGGGCATCCTCCAAGCCAGACGCAGGGAGCAGGGAAGGGCAGAAAGAACAGGCCCCTCAGGAACCATGAGAAAACAAAGTATTGGCAGCAGTGGTGAGGGTTGGTGTCAGGGGCCAGGAAGAGGTGGCGAAGGGGAGCATGTGCCTCAAGGCAGTCCTGGAACCCGTAGTCCCTGCAGTGAGGTCTGGTCTGCAGAGGACGTGGACGGCCACGCGGCGAGGCCCACAGACAGCCTGGACTCGGCTGCCTCAGAACTCTGGTGGGCGTTGCAAACGGCCCCACAGGGTTGCAGTGCACATTCCTCGGACAGAAAGAAGATGCTTGGAACTGTTCCCGGCACGAAGCCAGCGCCTTGTGAACAGTGGCTGCTGCTGTTGTGACTGAGTGCCGTCCAACTGGGGACATTTGCTCTGCTCAGTTCACACAATTGGGCCAGGAATGGAGTTGCCCTGCCTCCAACAAGCTTGACGCATTGAATGAGGGCTCAGTCGATAATGTACTCTGTAAATACACACTCCCGGCTAGAGTGAGCAAAGCCCAGGGAGTGGGTGGTTCTTCAGTATTAGCCAGGTGTCTGTGGCAGGACCAGCTGTGTGGCTGCCAGAGCGAATGTGACCAGGAAGCTTCTGTCCCCCCGAGGTGGCCAGCGTTCCTGTTACACGTGCCGTAGGCAGAAGGTGGGCACTGGTGGGGAACTTGCTCATGTTTCTATTTTCTGATTGGAAATTCAAGGTTTCTGAGCATCCTATGTCGAATTTGTACATTGTTGAGACTGTACACATTTCAACGCTTGTTTTTTTTCTGCTTTTCAGATCTATACAACCTGGCATTTGGCCGTGGCTTCCAGGACAGGCTGGGTGCAGAGTGAAGTCCTCTCCTCATTGTCAATGTTTGCAGATGTCTTCTTGTATAAACTTCATATTTCTTGAGAGTTTCAATTAGGTTTTTACTTAACTAGACTCTTAAAATTGCCATGCACATAACTCTACCAGTTACAATCGTGAGCTAACATGGGTTTTTGGTTTTTGGTTTTACTTTGATGAATGTTTAACATTTGCATGCTGGATGTGGGAGTGGAGGTCATTTATCTGCTTTTCATTTCCTTCTTGGTTATACTTAGTGACTTTCAGGTAAGGTGTGGAAGGCGTGGTGCAGGGTGAATTGCAGGCCGCACTGTGGCACCGTGGAGGACAGGCGCGGGCAGCAGTGGTGTGCACAGTGGATGAGAGACAAGAGGAGACTTCTATCCTCGAGGGAAACACACAATAATTTAAAAAACTGATCATCTAGCTTACATGAGGTCCAACAAATTCAGTTTGCAAAGTTGAACTTTCAAGTTAATTGAGTAACTTTTCCCCTAAGTCATTAATTTAGTAGCTTATGTTTAAATATATTTCTCTTGTCTAAAGAAAGTCATAAATTCTAAAATGAATGACTAAACATGTAATAATTTAGGCACACAGTACCTGAAGGGAAAACTGCCAGTATGCTAAAATATTGGATACAGATGCTTTTAAAAAATATAATGTAGCATTCTTACAATGCATGAGTTTTTAGCATGTAACTTGGTGAGTCGTTTTGAGCTATGTTTGTAGGAATGTGTATCTTGAATACTTCAGGGCACCACTGCAGATGTGTGCGTGAGATGTATAAATACTGAATGCTCTTCTCCCTTCCCTTAAATGAAAAACATTAGCTCCCTTTTTTGTTTTTATTTTTTTTGAAGTGGACTCTTGTTGCCCAGGCTGGAGTGCAGTGGCACAGTCTCGGCCCACTGCAACTTCTGCTTCCGAGGTTGAAGTGATTCTCTTGTCTCAGCCTGCTGAGTAGCTGGGACTACAGGCACCCGTCACCACACCCAGCTAATTTTTGTATTTTTATTAGAGATGGAGTTTTGCCATATTGGCCAGGCTGGTCTCAAACTTCTGACTTCAAGTGTTCTGCCCACCCTGACCTCCCAAAGTGCTGGGATTACAGGCATTGAGCCACTGTTCTTGGCCAGCTCCCTTCTGTAATGATTTATATAGTTTTTGCTTTTTGTTTTTTTGAGATGGAGTCTCACTGTGTCACCCAAGCTGGAGTGCAGTGACGCAAATCTAGGCTGACTGCAGCCTTCACCTCCTGGGCTCAGGTGATCCCCCCATCTCAGCTTCCTGAGTAGCTGGGAATAGACACATGTCACCACGCCCAGCTAATTTTTTTTTTTTTGTATTTTTAGTAGAGGCAGGGTTTTGCCATGTTTTCCAGGCTGGTCTCGAGTTCCTGGGCTCAAGCGATCTGCCCGC
Source organism: Mandrillus leucophaeus (assembly GCF_000951045.1). Lineage (NCBI taxonomy): Eukaryota > Metazoa > Chordata > Mammalia > Primates > Cercopithecidae > Mandrillus > Mandrillus leucophaeus. Next base: position 125,017 of record NW_012101316.1, on the reverse strand, counting down.
CTCGGCCTCCCAAACTGCTGGGATTACAGGTGTGAGCACCACATCTGGCCCTTTTTTTTTTTTCCTTTCCAGGATTAGAAGTCGACTTTCAGAAAATCCCTCAACCCTGCAAACTTAATTTTCCATAATAATATGCCTCTAGGAAAAAAAGAAGACCGAAACAAAGAAGTATGTGTGGACTGCAGTTAAAAATTTTCAACACAACATAGCTTAGGAGAGTTGACATTTTACAAAGGGCAGGAGGCCCGTTCAGTGCCTTCTAGGCATTGGGAATGGCGGTCTGTGGGAGACCCTAATGTGTGCGGCATCCTGACACGTGATCGTGGTGCTCATGGTTTTCCCGAGGGCCCACCGGGAGTACCAGAGGCTCCTCTTCTGCAGTCGGCCAGTCAGGCAGCAGCTGCTGGAGAAGGAACAGACAGTAAAAGACAGACGTACACAGTGTTATTGTGGCAGAGAGGTTAAAACCAGGCTCACTCTGTTCTTAGTTTTAAAAAATAATGAAATCCTTGAATATGTATTGCATTTCAGGATTTTAAAGCAATTGTGGGTGTGTCTGTGTCTCTCTAGCTCCCGTTCGGGTGCTCCTGAGAAGACAGCTCAGAGACACCACCTTTCCTTGTTGAGGTGACAGGGCCTGGAGAGGTGTGAACCCCGTGGTGGGGGGGGGGTGACTGACCTGGGGGGAGGCTGGGTCAGCGGTGGGGATCCACCCCCACTCCACGTTCCTGTAGGGAATCCAGTTCTAAGTCTTTATGATTTGAGTAAAATGAACCTGGAAGAGGTGTTATTTTTTAAGAAGTAATTGCCATGCTCTTTTTTCCTCATACTTCTCCGTGTTTAAGCAGCATTGAAGGATAAGGCACTACTAGCATGTTGGTTTGGAAACAATCTTGTTGGTTATTTTACCTTGAATCTGATACTAAGGTTGCCTGGTAACAGAAGTTTTCCTTTAACAACATGGAACTCTGTTGAATCTGTTGCCCCATTGGCTGAGCAGTCTGAAGTCAGTGCCCTGGCAGCTAAAAGAGGCCTTGGAGGAAGGCTTTGGAGGAAGCCACTGGATGGGCAGGAGGCACCCCTGTTGATTGAGGGAGAGATGCGCAGTTTGCAGGGATCCCACGTGGCACTTGTGGCTCTCTTCTGCCCCCTGCTGGTTGGCCAAGCGGCCTCGCCACAGTGTGCTCAGTGTGAATGTTCACGGGGCAGGCCAAGGCTTTTATTCCAGAAACACTGACTTCAGAAACGGCCGGCCGTGTGTGTTGAGCATGGCAAGAAAGACTTAAGTGTGTCTTAAACCTCTTGAACAAAGCAAGTTGATGTTTCAAATGCCATCTCGAAGGCTAATGACTTTGCTATGGTCAATATTCAGGAGAAAAGAGGGTTTGATGAAATAGAAAGACAGGAGTGGCAAGTGAGTTGCTTGTGCCCTGTATGACTAAGCGATGTCCTGGCCGTTCCACACCATGGCCTCTGAGTAGCCAGCGTGTAGATACTGGGTCAATTTAGATGGGACTCCTAGAGCTGTCCGCCACCCGGGAGAAGAACGAGGAGTTCTCTGTGCTCATGGTCATGGTTCCCGCTACTGTGTCCAGCAATGTGCCGGGTTCCAATTTCAGCATCGGGGCAGACACAGCCCTGAACACTATCACTGAGGTAAGTCCCTGTGTGCCCAGCCAGGTGGACGCTGGCTGACGCTAACCGGAGGGCCCCGGCCCTTTTTATCTACCAGTGCGCTAGAAATAGCCTTTTACAAATACCCTGAATGAGAGTTTCTCGTTCTTTTTTCCCCCCTAGAAAAGTAGGTTTTTAGACTCTGAACATTTTTGATCTCCTAAAAAAGTTTGACCGCCTCTTCTGTGTGGCCACCGGTGGGGACGTCGTATGGCCAAGACCCCATGAGTACCTGCAGTGCTGAGGATGGCTGGGCCGCAGTCTCCTGTGATTGCACCAGCATTAAAATTCCCCTCCCCCCCTTTTTTTTTTAATGCTCAGCCTAAACTTTCTTTGAACCTCCAATACCCATTATGATGAACCCCTGCCTTGATGCTGAGGGTAGAAATTGAACTGAATGTTTTATAATTGTAGTCATTGTCCTGAACGCACCATTGCATTTGTTATCTGTTTGGTCTTGGCTATTGACCTCATTTTCCCCTTTGTAAACTGGGGATGTTAAATTACATCTAAGGCAATATTGGGGCTAGTTTAGTTTTTTGCCAAGAGACAATAATAAAACATAGAAGTATATTCTTCTGTTTTTGTTTTGTTTTCTTTGTCAGACAAGGTCTTACTTACTCTG
>NW_012101316.1:103729-122598 GCF_000951045.1 Mandrillus leucophaeus | reverse complement strand
TTTTATAATTGTAGTCATTGTCCTGAACGCACCATTGCATTTGTTATCTGTTTGGTCTTGGCTATTGACCTCATTTTCCCCTTTGTAAACTGGGGATGTTAAATTACATCTAAGGCAATATTGGGGCTAGTTTAGTTTTTTGCCAAGAGACAATAATAAAACATAGAAGTATATTCTTCTGTTTTTGTTTTGTTTTCTTTGTCAGACAAGGTCTTACTTACTCTGTCACCCAGGCTTGAGTGCAGTGGTGTGATCTCAGCTCACTGCAGCCTCGGCCTCCTGGGCTCAGGTGATCCTCCCACCTCAGCCTCCCAAGTACCTGGGACCACAGGCACATGCCTCCATTCCCGGCTAAAAGAAATACACGCCTATCCCCATGTTTGTGTGTCACACTTGCTGATTCACGTGGGAATCTGAACCGTACCTAATGCTGGAAGCATTTCATTGTTTTAAAACTCGATTTCTAAAATTTTTCAGAAATTCTCAAGTTTTAATTTTTCTTGTGTGACTTGGTTCTCACGAATATTTTTCAAAGTTTTTTTTTTTTTTTTTGTAAATCCTTGGCATGAAACTTACTTCTAGCACTGGTAAATAAAAAAAGATTTTAACATACAGCTCATATGGTAAGTAACGCTTAGCACTCGTTTCTTGCTTTTCTGAGCGTCTTAAACTTTCTTCACTTTCTTTGCGAAGGAAACCTGCCCAGGTTTTCCCATGTTCACTGGCTTTGGGGGCAACTTTCACCTTATTTTTGGCAGTAACTAATCTCTGACCTAGACGTTGCTTCTGTAATCCTGGTGACGGGTGTCACGGTTTTGCTGCTGTGGGTCCAGCCCGGCTCTGGGCTGACCTTCACGCTGGGAATGTGAACATGAGTGTCTGTTTCACAGAGGGGATTCCAGCATGGCTTTCACTGCTCTTTCACTAGCTTTAGCTGGATTTTTGGGTCTGTGAAAGTTGGGTGTACAATGGGAGGGATTGAAGCTTCTTTTTAAATCATTACCTAATTGGAACTTGCCCAGAGGGAATAGGTGTAGAATTTGAGAGCAGTCACTGCAGTTAGCTGAGCTTCTGAAGATGTGGGACAAAGCTGGTGTTGATCTCCCTGTGAACTTTTTATTTTCAAGTTTCCACACAAAGCATAGATTTTTGTGGTATGTGATGTACACTTTCAGGCATGAAGAAAATCTCTCTTTAATTCCAGGGTCCTCCGCTATAAATAATTTTTTTTTCCAGATTGTAAATATGTAACAAATGTGTAGGGTCAAAGTTTGAAAACCAAAATACTTGAGCCAAACACCCCAGAGATGACCAGTTCCACCGGCTTTGACTTCCCTTGGAGGGACTGTGTGATTTATTATGCGATTGTTTTAAATTCAGTTTTTCATTCGAGTTTCTCAAAGCTAGATTAAACAATTTCGGGTTTTTTTTTTTTTTTTTTTTGGAGACAGGGCCTCATTCTGTTTCCCAGGCTGGAGTGCAGTGGTGCAATCACGATTCACTGCAACCTCGACCTCCCAGGCTTAGGCAATCCTCCCACCTCAGCCTCCTGAGTAGCTGGGACTATACGTGCATGCCACCGTGCACGGCTAATTTTTTTTATTTCTACAGAGACGAGGTCCTCCCTGTGTTGCCCTGGCTGGTCTCAAACTTCTGGGCTCAAGCAGTCCCCCTGTCTTGGCCTCTCAAAGCGTGGGGGTTACAGGGATGAGCCACTGCCCTGGGCCTTAAGTTAACTGATTACAATAGAGAACTAGAGCGTGTAGTTAGTTGAGCCTCCCTTTGGTCAGACACAGCCACCTTAGTGTGTGTGTGTGTGTGTGTGTGTGTGTCCTCATTGCCCTTCTGATCCTGAGCTCCGAGGAATGAGGCTGTCTTGGGAGTGCTGTGGTTCTAGTCTCGTGATGGGTGAGTGACGCCGGCTGAGCTGATCGAGGTCACCCTGGCGAATGCTGCAGCTGCTAGGGAGCCGGGGCAGGGACGAGAAAGCTGCCGGGGATCCCTCTGTGGACCGCTGAAGGGAGAGGGACCGAGATGTGAACATGGCAGCTGTTTTCTCCAGAGCCCTGCTTACTGACAGCCAAACAGGGTGAATCCTGAGAAGGTTTGGATTTGGGTCTGAACTGGGTTCATCTGGCCATAGAACAGGAGCTGGTGACAAACTCGGGAAATGAGGGCGTGAGGCGACTTGACGTGGATGGCTCCGGGTCGCTCCAGCCACTGTCCTGAAGCCGTCAGAGGCTGAGGATGTGTGGGAGTGAGCATCTCTTCCCTGTCTGGCCACACCCTCTGTGACCCGTGACGCCTGGCCCTGGGCAGCATTTATGTTTGGGGTCTGTGGATGGCTCCAGTAGTTCAGTCAATTTGGTGATTCTCATGGGGCGAATGTGCCCCAGGGGATGTTTGCACCATCCAGGGAGGTTTCTGATTAGAACTGGGAGAAGGGATGCTCCCAGCACCTGGGGCTGGAGACAAGGGACGCTGCGGAAAGTTCCTCCAAGCACAGGGCGAGCGCCATAGTAGGCGTCTGGCTCAGGACCTGGCCATATTGTGCTTCAGAAGCCCTGGGTGGATCTGATGTGAAGTCGTCATCTTGGGACACGTGCATCCTCATCCTCACTCATGATTTCCTTCTTGCCAGCATTGATGCTTAGCTGACGCCACAGCCCCTCAGAATCTATGCGGTGCTGGCGAGTGGGTCTTCCCAGCAGAACAGAATGAATGAAATACCTCAGAGCAGGTGTTACACATTCTCAGGATATGGCTGCAGGGAGTTTCAGTTGAACTTGCATTCCTTAGCGCTGGCTGGTGCATTACTCTGTCCTGTAAGTTTGATCAGGTCACATCAGAAACACAGTAGGTGGGTACCACACTGCTGTCAGGTGTCGCGAAGGTGGTGGTGACCACAGCCTTGTAATTCCTCGTCATCATGGCCCCACCACAGACCCAGGGGCCCGGCTGTGTGTGGTCTTGAGAGTTTTATGCTTTTCTGGGCAGGGTCTCCCCCGTTTTGAAGCTTCCCTCCCCTTTTTTGGAAACTGAAGGAAGGAAAAAGAAGCGATAGGGAAGAGGGGAGAGAGGATTGGCAGCAATGTGGCCATTCCCACAGATTTCAATGTGGAGTTAAGGAGCCGAGACCCCCCCCCCCCACTTGGCCTGTTGTGTGCCTCAGGCCCCTCCTGGCCCCAGGTCACCCACACCCTCTGGCTTCCAGCGAGAGCTTCTTGGAGAAGCAGGCAGTTTCCTGCATCCAGTCTTGGTCAGTCCTGAGCTAGGGTATTCCACAGTAAAGGAGTGACATCACCTGTCTGAAAAGCATAAGGAGCCCCGCATGTGGTGGTCCTGAGGGGTCCATATCCTGGGCACCAGGCCAGCGAGTATCCCCAGATGAGTGTTTCTGGCTGGGAAGCAGGCTGGCATTTGGATTGAAGTCCTGCAAAAACTGCCATGGCCACAGCCTGCAAGGCAGAGCCTGTACAGAGCAGCCCAAGAGCTGGGCATGTGCTGGGCCTGGGTGGACGTGGAGGCTGTGCCATGGGGTGTGGGGGCCCCTGCTCACAGCTCACCTTGTGGTCACCCAGCACTGACCCACCCACCTTACCCTCCTACCCACCACGCTGTGAACTCACCTGCCATGGATCTCCACTCACTGTCCGAAGCCCTCAGCCCACACGGGCTCCTGGCCTTGGGATGCTTTGGGTTGCACCAGGGCTGCAGAGCCTGGGTCGCTCACTGTCCAACTCTCCTGGGGAGATGTGGTCCCTGCCCTGCGTCCCAACAGTAGCATTTCTGCAGATGTGGGGATATTCACAGTAAGAGGGACACGTCCAAGTCTATAAATAGTTGGTTTTGCCACCAAGTGGATGACAAAAACCCCTTGCCGTGTGGGGCCACTTGGAGGTGGGAACAGTGGGCGTGTGGACCTGTCCTGCTGTTACCTTGGTTAACACCCTGAGGTGGAGTCTGAAAAACCCCGGTGCACATGGGCTCAAGAAACGCTCCCCTTTCTGACACCAGAGCCCATTTCCCAGTGGAACCCCCGAGCAGCAACTCAGGTTCTTGCTCGCCTGTGTGGCTTTGTGTGCAGCTTCCCGAGGGCAGAGATGCGGCCCGGGGCTGAGCGTGGCCCACCGATAATCCAGCTGCCTGCCTCCTTCCCTGCCTGCGCGTGGAGGCCGCCTCTGCACGATGACGGTGGTCATTTGGTGTGGTCCTTAAAGCTGTGGGCCCCATCCCACTCATCTTTGCCTGCCTGCAGAAAGCTACAGGACTGGCTTTGCCTTTAAACGTCCTGATCGCCCTGGCCTCCCTTACCCACAATGAGATGCCGAGAGCTGAGCTGTCCCGATCGTGACTAACTCGCCACTGCCTGCAACCTGCTCTGCTGCCTGCCTCACACCCACCCTGCTGTGCTGCCTGCAGGCCTCCCCTTTCATGAGGACCTGGACTGTGCCCAGGCAACCCCCTGTGTCGCTGAGGCCTGTCCTGCTCCCGCCCGGCCTCCAGAGCTCCCCTGGGCCCCTTGACCGGCATGAATGGGCTTCCCCTGGTGACTCAGGCCCCTCCTGTCCCTTCCTGGACCTCAGCACAGGCCCTGGGGCTGGCAGGTGAGCACCTGGCACCCCCGCTAACCACTTGCCCTGCTGCTTCAGGCTTACAAGAGTGCGTGTGACGTGGCCGAGGCGCGAGGCCACCACCAGGAGCTTTGCATCCCCCGTGTGTGGTGTCGGCCACGATTAGCAACAGTGTCCCGGGCACAGAAATAAGCCTGGGCGCAGAAACTGGTCTGAATGCTGTTGTCCAAGTAAGAGAACCCTGTTTCCTCCCAGTGCTTTTATTTTAGCAACTTGTTTCTTCTGTGCTAAGAATGAGCCAGATTTATTATTACTCTTTCCCCCCTACCCTTTGCTAGCTTGGCTTTATGTCGGTCACACTGGCCAGAACGGGGTAAATTTTTTAGCTTCTCTGGCTTAGCGAGAACCTGTCTTTATCGATTGAAAATGAGATGATATATCCAGTCCTTGGGGTCCTGTTTCTATGCCACCTAGACTAGGGGAGTGTTAGCACCATTTCTCTGGAGCCTGTCTCTCCTGCAAGGCTGCAGGGCCGGCTGTGGGAGCCTGCAGCAAAGGGGTTTAAGTGCCTGGTACGTAAAAGCTCCGGGACAGAGCTGTGCCCACTGGGGGCCACTGCCTGGAACCACGGTCTTCCTGGTGAGATGAGAGGTTCTTTAGAGAGCCGAAATCATGCCCTCCTCGGCAGGCAGTTTCACCAACATGTGCTTTGGGGGGAGTGGATTCTGCCGGTCATGGGTGTGGTTCTGACACCCGCATGGTGGCTCCTCCGGTCCCTGATAAGCTGACTCACCTCTATGGCCATGAGCTGGACATAAGGACCTGTGGGAGTTCCACAGGCCTTTGCTGCAGAGAGGGTCCTCACTTAGCTGCAGATGGCACGGTGGCCACCTTGGCACGTGGGGTCACGTCAGTGGCTTGGCCGCTTGGTGCCTCCTGGAGAGCAGCCGCCGGCCTTTACTTTAGATGTTCACGTCCAAACCATCTCCGGAGTTTGCGGTGAAAACTCCCAGGCCTGTTGGAGACTCCTTAGTTCAGCTTGGCACAGAACCTCGGAAAACAGTTGTTCTGTTCCGGGTTCTTCCTTCAGAACTGAGTTCCAGTGCAGGGAAGGGAGTGGGGGGACTGTGAGGTTGGCTGCAGCCTCCTGTGCCTCCCACTGGAGCTGAGGGCCATCTCTCTCCTGGGCTTCTCTCTTCCACACAATGCAAAGTGGCCCTCTAACTAGAGCCCATGTTCAGTTTTGAATACATCAATTATTTTTGGGGGGAAATAATCTACCAAAGAAACGAAGTGACAGCTGGGACCAGAAGAGTCCGCCTTTGTTGGAGCTTAGATACAGCTTTCCTGAATCTGTCTCCTCACTACCTAGATGGCATCTGAAGCCTGAATTAGCTTCTAAAAATAGCAAGTCACTCCAGCCGTGCCTCAGGCAATTAGTCAAAGTAGCAGCCAAGATGAAGGCTGATCCCAAGCGTGACCCTGCTTGGACAGCAGCTGTGAGTGGCACACGTCAGGCAGAGCCTATGACCTCAGCCATTCTTGCCACACAATGAGATGTGCCCGGCAGACGCAACCCCCTGCAGGGGCGCACACACACGATCTTGCTAGGAAATTCCCCAAGGAGTCCCCCACGGGAGCGAGAGCCCCAGGCTACACTTCAAACATCACTAGCACTTTGCTCCATGGGTGTTAAATTGGTGGTGAAAGATAAGGTACAAAAAAGCCACTGACTTCTCTGTGAGAACCACCTTGCTCTGTGAATCTGCAGGGAGGCCAGTTTTCCCATGACTGGTATCCCTCACGGCAGCCGAGCCTCTGCTGAAGTCGGTGGCCAGACGGGGCAGGGAGTTGGGGGCCCATCCGTGCTACGGCAAGGGACCTGCAGCAAAGCACAGCCGCTGGCCGGGGTAGTGCTGCGCCACGTGCGGGGTGTGAGGGTGGAAGTACATGTGGATATCTACAAGGTGCTAAAGGAGAACAAAGCCAGCGATGGCAGGACCCTAATGGCATTCAACGAACAGGGGTCAAGCGCGGGGCCCAAGGAAGTCCAGGGAACGAGCCGGGGCCAGCCTCTGCAAGGCCAGAACAGCACCAGGGAACGCAACAGGGAGAAGCCCAGGAGAGAGATGGCCCTCAGCTCCAGTGGGAGGCACAGGAGGCTGCAGCCAACCTCACAGTCCCTCCACTCCCTTCCCTGCACTGGAAGTCAGTTCTGAAGAAAGAACCCGGAACAGAACTACTGTTTTCCGAGGTTCTGTGCCAAGCTGAACTAAGGAGTCTCCAACAGGCCTGGGAGTTTTCACTGCAACCTCTGGAGCTGGTTTGGACGTGAACACTTAAGGTAAAGGCCAGAGGCTGGCAAAGAGATAAACAATTATGTAACTATCCAAAATGTCTTCTTGAAAAATGTTATTAATTCTTTAAATTGTTACAAATGCAGCTGAGTTTTAATAGTAATTTGTCCATAATTATCAAAAGAATCTTTAAAAATCTTAATACTGAAAAAATAACCATAAATGGATATAAAATGTAAAGCAGAAGAGTTAACATTTGGGGTAGATTTTGGCCCATATTTTTAACATATAGTTATTTACCTAGCTGAAGTATATTCCTCTCTCCCTAGGCTCTTCAACAAGCCTGATTTTCAAACAGACTGGCTTTTGGTACATGAAGGCAGCTTTAAAAGATGTCAGGATCGGGCCGGATGCGGTGGCTTAAGTCTGTAATCCCAGCATTTTAGGAGGCCAAGGTGGGTCGATCTCTTGAGGTAAGGAGTTCAAGACCAGCCTGGCCAATATGGCAAAACCCTGCCTATATTACAAATTTTTGTAATTAGCCAAGCGTGGTGGCACACACCTATAATCCCAGCTACTCGGGAGGCTGAAGTAGGGAGAACTGCTTGAACACAGGAGGCAGAGGTTGCGGTGAGCCAAGATTGCACCACTGTACTCCAGCCTGGGTGACAAAGTGAGACTGTCTCAAACAAGCACTTAGCCCTCAGAAAAAGCTTGAGCATCCCCCGCCCCAACCAACCCAAGGAATCACATGGCAATGGTTATCTGATTTGGACACAAAAAAGTTCTATTCTCTCTAAACACAATGGTAAACAGTTGTCATCAGCCCACAGAATCTCCCAGGACCCAGTAACACTGGACTAGCAAGATTAATGGGCCACGTATGCAGCGTTCAGCTGCAGAAAGTAATGGCACCAAGAATGGTGTGTGCTCAAACCAGATTCCTCGCTTTCAGGGCACAGGGTCTCCCCGGGAAGATCATTCAGCGGGATGGTTTCCACTTCCACCATGAGGAGGAAACGGGGGGTTTCCTGAGGGCACTGACAGGACTTGGGTCTCTGCCCTTGTCCTCTGTCCTGTTACGGGATGAGGGTGGGCTGAGGGCAGGTTCCTCCCCACATCTTCCGGGCAGGAGAGATGGAGCTGACAGGTGGACGACGGCTTTTCCAAAATGTTCCCATGTTTATAACCTGTTATCAACCTGCTTTCCCTGGAGATCAGTGAAGCAGCATCATTGATTCTTTTGCATTAGGGACAACCTGTTGGTACGGCCTCTGGGTCAGCCTCTGCGCGGGTCTGAGTTAGTCACTTGTGTCTGGGCCTCAGCGTGCTCATCTATCAACTGGGCAACCCCACAGACTAGTGACTTTCAACCAGAGTTCCAAGGAGGTTGCCCAAGGACAGGCAGGGGGAAGAAGAGGAAGCAAGCTGTCCGGGGAAGGAGAGGGCTGTCCAGGGAAAGGGAGGGGGAGGAAGAGAAGCATGGAGGGGGGGAGCAGAAGGGGGGGGTTCTCTGAGGAGGAGGACCAAGTTGCCGAGGTGTCTTGGAGTCAGGGGTGGCAGTGGCTTGGGCTGTAGGCCCTCTTGCATAGTTTTAGGCTTTAACTATTTGTATTTGTGGACCCTTTAAAAGATTTAATTTGAAGAAAACCGGAGTTGGGGATACCTTGCTTCTAAAACACAATTTCTCAGGCCTAAGACTAATTGCTAGGCATTGCTCATTCTGTTACCGTCATTTCCTCCTATTTAAAATCAGCTGCACACCCCCAATCTCCCTTCAGTGTAAACACCACCTTTTCAGAGGATCTCAAACAGCAGAGCGAGCAGCCCGTGACCCCGGCCGTGTGCATGAGGAGTGAAGAGCAAACGTGCAGTGAGGGCTGCGGACAACAAGGGAGGCCAAGGCCCAGCACCTCCCGGCACCGCTGTGCTCTGCCAGGCCTAAAGGACACCCTCGCCTCTGGGGTGAACAAGCAGCACAAGCTATCAACACTTATTCCAAAGGAACAGGAAGAAAATTCAAACGAAGTTAACAGTTATCCCAACACGACACTGCAACAGCCCAGAAACAGGAGGGCCAGTGAGCCTGAGATGGGCGGTTTCCATAGCGGGACAGCAATGCTGGCATTAGGGCTTTTTGGCAAAAAAAAGACAAAAAAGGTAACATGGGCCGGCCACCCAGTATTTCCTGCCAGTGGAAAGACACCCACAGGCCCCAGACACCAATAGCCCCCTGGAAATGAGCCCACGCAGTGCCTCAGGTCTTCGCACGAGCAGGCACATGGTGTCCTCAGCACCCCCGCCCGGGACACACACACCACACTTGGCTCCCACACCTGAGGGTCCGGGGGAATGGCAGGAAGTCCCCACAGGACAGGGCATCCTGTGAGGGCACTGCAGGGCTATGCACCACAGAGGGGCCCCCGGGCCGGTGCTCTCTCCCCAAAGGATAAGCCAGTCCTGACCACACCCATGTCGCGGTGGCCTCCAAGCCAAGCGCCAACACCTCACGTCCAAAGGGATGGGCAGGTACCCGGTACGTGTGGAGCCCAAACCCCTCGCAGAGCTCAGGGCAAACCCAGTGTCCAAGGCCCGGGGCCATCATCAGCCAGGAGAGGTGTCCAGGGCATTTCCCAGCGATGGCCACAAGAGGTAACAACTCGGGCCCATCAGGGGCTTCCTCACCATGCAGGTTTTAGAAGTGGAGACAGTGGTTCAGGTCTAGTGGCACAAACATCGACGGACCCCATAGAAATGCGGGCGCAGTCCCTCCATCCCACCAGCCTGCATGGCTGCTCCTTTCTGCTCCCATCACACAAGTCCCCACCCAGCCAAGCCCCTTCTTTTCCACATTGGATTCCTCAAATCAAATCTCGCTGTCCTTGGCAAATGTACCATTAATTTATTTACTGCCCAGAACAAAAGCGCACTTCCAGTTAACATGATACCCCCGCTATGATAGAACAGCCTTAATTCAGACATGACCTGGAGGAACAGAGGGAGGAGGGGTCGAGGGCCATCCTGGAATCGGCAGCTGTTTTCTGGGGGAAAAGCCTCCATCCCACCCGAGCCCGACATCGTGCCGCACTGTCCCCCATGGTGTCTGAAAGCTCCATGAAGACAGGATCACTCTGACCCCTTCACACCTACAATGCCAAAGAGGAGCAGGTGTTCAGGAAAAGTCTCCTGCTAGTGCTGAAGACAAGAGTAATTCCTCGTGGTGCCCAGAATGTCAGGAGAAAACAAGGCATTATGTGGATGCCTTCCAGGTGAATTTTGGAATGATTCTACCGAATGCCAGTCATCCTTTTTCAGAACAAAATCTATACCAGAAAACATGTTACCAGCAGAGAGATGGTCCCTTTGACGAACAAAATCTATACCAGAAAACATGTTACCAGCAGAGAGATGGTCCCTTTGACGGCTTACAAACACACCTACGTTACACTGAATTTATCTCAAGCCACCCTCTCTGTGCTAATGTAAAATGTCTCCCTTATTAACTAGTAGCCTTTCTCATCTGGTGCTTTTTAACAAGCAAGAGGGTCCTGTAACACTCAGGCGTTGTCTAAAAGGTCAAATGGAAGCCTAGAATCCTCCTCCGTGCAACTTCACTGCAAAGTATTTTGACGTGAGCCAAATCGTGCTATTTCTACACCTCCATAGGAAACTCAATGCTTCATATCAAGGAGGTGAAGCATGATTTCTGCTAGGCACAGAAATGGGTGGGGTGGGGATGGGGTTGAGGGAACATTACAGAGAAAGCACACCCCGATAATCACCTGCATGAGAGTCACACTGGCTGGCAAGCCCCGGTCAGCTCGGTCTCTGCACAGTCACAGGCGTGAGGCCTGGAGGGCAGACACCTGGCAGTGCTGACCACCCCAAGGTCATGGCCTCTGCCCCTTCCCTGCCGCCCATCAGTTCTAAGCTTCTGGCAACACTGCCTGCTGCCCCCACTGCCTGATCGACACTTCATGAAAAGCAAATGTTGCCAGGATAGCTTATGAGTACATTTGCCAGGAAAGCAGCTCTGATTGATGCTGAAACCTCATTCTCGCAGCCCTGGCAGCTCCCCTACCCCCGATGTGTACATGCTTGCAGCTCTGACCTAGCTCAGTGTCCACACAGGCTCTGTCCCCTGGACAGCGGAATGCAGACTCAATGTTGAGTCAGAAATACACAAAGAGGGTGATGATTACGAACCACCTGCCTGTCCCCCGAAACGCAGGTTGAAGTCCTCACCCTCAATGTGATGCTGTTAGGAGGTCTTTGGGAGGTGATGAGTTCCCGAGGCTGGAGCCCCGTGAATGGGGTTTGTGCCTCAGAAAGGAGCCCAGCAAATCCATCACCCTCCCACTGTATCAGGGCCAGAGAGAAGGTGTGTGCAAACCAGGAAGGGGCCCACACCAGAACCCACCCGTGCGGCACCCTGATCCCGCCTTCCAGCCTCTAGAACTGTGAGAAACAAATTCCTATTGTTCATAAGCCACTCAGTCAATGGTGTTTCGTTACAGCAGCCTGAGATGACAATGCTCACCGTCCTACAGAGACGGCCACTCCCCTCGCCCAGAAAGGGGGGTTTAATTAAAATCCCTGTCTCTCCTCGCTGCCAACCCAGATCTCACTCCCCCAACCCCGTAAGCCAGCAGTTGCTACGATTAAAGGAAAAGGATCATTTCGGACCAGCCCCTCCATGCCGGTCTGAAACTTTTGACTTTGCCCACTTCCACGGTGGCCGTGTCACCGGATTCCCCATGCCAGCTCTGCATCTGCACTAGGTCCCAGACTCTGCACAGACTTCTCCAGTTGCCCATCCAGCACACCCATTTCCCCTTCTCCTTTGCAGATTGTCCTTCAATATCTAACCACCCTCTCTGCAACCCAAGGACTTCTGATCCAGTCATTCAGGGTGAGCTCAGCTGTGCACTGGAGTCCTTGCCTCAGGTAACCCAGGCCCAAGCCGTTGGCACCAACGATATACTGGCTGTAGGGTCTGCACAGCCACTAGCTGTCCCCAGCCACACCAGGGCCTGGGAGGGGAGGCAGAGGAAGCTGTCAACAGCTGTGTGGAGACAGGGGACCCTGGGATGAGGAGGATGCCATGGAAGGAAATTCAAAGAGCCCCAGGGCTGGACGGGTCATGCCCAAAGCCTGCACTGCTGAGTTTTCCAGGCTTCTGAACTCAATTGCTGACCCACACAGCACATGTTTCCGGAGTACTGACTCAGTGCTGACCCCGCGTGGCATTGGATAGGGCAATAAAGCAGGACTCCCCCTTCCCCCCCCCATACATGGGGCCTCCGTCCTGGCGGGAAGTCAGGCCTGGGCACACAGCTGGCACAGCGAGCCTGGGAGGAGGGCCGTTTCAGACGGACAGTGGGTGCAGCCTTGCCAAAGCCCAGCAGTCACCTGCACTGTCATAGCCAGGCTGAGTCCGGATCAACCGCACAGAAACTTGACTCAAAGGCAAGGCTGAGCTCACTAGGGACAGACACTGTCTCCTGTTTATCTCCAACACTTTCTCTGCATGTATGGTATACAAACGGACGACGCAATCTCGGAAGCACAGATCCCAGGCCTCCCCCTGCTCCTCTCCTTGGTGCCATTGACAGGGAGGGGCCGGTATGGCCGCGAGACCGCACACCCACAGCCATCCTGCCGCTGAGACGCGGGCCTTTGATAGTTACTTCTGGAAAAGAACCCTGCTCCATCTTGGAGCACACCATGGCGGGCGGGAAGCTCCACCCGGAGAAACAGCGATGCTTCTCCCCAGGGTCAATGGAGGGCACCCCCCTACCCTGCATTCAGCAGCTTACTTACCTTCTGGAAAACATCTGAATTAATGGGGAACACTAAAATGAAAAGGTCACGCAAGAAAGTTTAGAAGGCCCTGTGAAGTCTCAGCAAGTCCAAAGGTTTCTGAACCAAGACTGCTGGGGTCGACGAGCTTACAGGGAAAGTTTCCACAGGGGCTTTCAACAAGCAACGCTCAGCAGAGCGCCACGCTTTAGGCAGAACCTCAGACACCACAAAGTCACATCAGAGCCAACAACAACTGAAATACAGCGCTCTCCTAAGATGTGTGCGTTACCAGAAAGAATTCTATATCCACTGGCTTTCTTAGATGCACATCCCAGTTGGAAGGAGTCCGGATTCTCCAGGAAATGTGAACCCTTTCTCGCTTGCTGAGCCGCGTTCCCTGAGGCCATCCTGGCCTGCCTGAGCACCTCCCTACTCTGCCTCCAGCCAGCTCCTTCCAGCACTCACCCCGCTGCTCCCAGAGCCTGCACTGGCCCAGGATCTCCTGTTCTGCTGTCAATCTACTGCTGCCAAACTTTCACTTTAGGGCAAATAAGTTGAAAACTAAAAATTTGTAAGCTCCCTTGGCTTTTAAAAAATTTGTCTTCTCAGAAAACAGAACAGTAATTCTACTTCCATGGTTTATTATGTTGCCCCCATCTGCATGTTCATGGATATGTTTTTATATATATTTTAATCAGTACTTAAAAAAGCATGCACTGTTGGCTACATTCAGTTTAATTACATTTGAGGTAAGAAGTTATAAATTCAGTGAATTCAGGCACTCAAAATTTAAGCCCTCTGACATCAAATGGAAATATGATAGGTAGATATTACAAAAATCAAGAGAAGTGTTTAATACAAATCCTGGACTTTTAGATATATCCACAAATGTATATATTAGTACACAAACTTGAACATTTACACAAATCTTGGAGCTCAAATTCCATTCTTAACTTTTACAGGTAAATCAATATCCATATGTGATTTTTAAGCAGCTCCAGCATCAGCTTTTAAAAACAACCAGAAATCCTGTGGGCAAATTCCACCGAGTAGCAAATAACGGAACGGCACCCAACAACCCAGGTACCTCCCCTGAGGCATCTGGAACATGAGGATTAGGAGCAGCCTTTGGTTTCTGAGGTGCCCGAGAGTGGGGACTCCCGACTCCCCAAGTCTAAGAAGGTCTAGAAGGTCTCAGAGATAAAACTGGTAGAAAAAAAAAAATCATCCCTGTCGGCTCCCTGCCACAGGCTCCTCCCTGCCACGGGCTTCCTCTCTGCCCGCCAAAGCCTGACTCCTGGTCCCAGCCCTGCTGCTCACTGGGGTGAGGCCATGGGTGTCACTGCACCTGTAAGGGGAGAAGCTGGTCAAGATGCAGGATCCTGGCTATCCTGGCAGTGGCTCAAGATGATACTGTAATGAACTTTGTAGTGAGTTACTTAATGCAAATGTTTAACTTCTGAATAATTCAGATATGTGTATTCTAACAGCGAAATCCTGAACGTAGAACACAGGCCACACCCTCACACAGATGTTTTCTGGCTAGCACTCGTTGTTTCCCTTTTCAATAGACGTTTTTAAAAGCAGTTTTCAGTTCACAGTAAAATCAGGAGGAAAGTACAGAGTCCTCACATACCTATCTCCTTCCCCAGCGCAGGCAGAGCCTCCATCATTCTCCTGCCCCCACCGGAGCAGCACTTCTGTACAACCGACAGACCCACATCAACACGGCACCACCACCCAGAGTCCACAGCTCACCCGAGGGCTCGGCCTGCTGCTGCTCACGCTGTGGGTTTCACAGACGTGGAACGGCATGGATCCCCCATGAAAGCCCCACCCGGAGTTGCTTCCCCACCCTACACATCCCCCTATGCTCCTCCCATTCATCCCTCCCTTCCCCAACCCCTGGCAGCCGCTGACCATTTTTACTGTCTCCACAGCTTTGCCTTTTGCAGACTGTCCTGCGGCTGGACTCACACAGCAGGCAGCCTTTCCAGATTGGAGACTCACTTAGCAACATGCGTTTCAGATCCATGTCTTTTCAGGGCTTAGTGGTCCAGTTCTTTTTAGTGCTGAATAATATCCCAGTGTCTAACGTAACACACTTTATCCATTCACCTACTGAAGTGCATCTTGGTTGCTTTCTAGTTTTGGCAATTATAAATAAAGCTACTGTCAACATCTGCGTGCACATTTCCTCGTGGAAGTAAATTTTCAGCTCCTCTGAGAGAACGTGCAGGACTGTGATTGCTCCTGTGGTCGGAGTGCTTAGTTCCATGGAAAACCGCCACGCTGCCTCCCACAGCAGCTGCCCCACTTCCCCTAGCGACGAGTGACGGTCCTGACGCCCACACATCCACCAGCTCGCAGTGGTGTCAGAGTTCCAGTAGTGACCAGGCTGGTGGGTGTGCAGTGGCGCCTCGCCCTACGACATAAGATGTGGGCCATCTTTCCACGTGTAGACTTTCCATCTGTGTATCTTCCTTGTTGGGGTATCTGTCCAGGTCTTTTTTCCATTTTTAATCAGGTTGTTCATTTTCTTGTTGAGTTTTGAGAGTTCCTTGCACGGTTTGGATAACAGCCTTTATCAGGTAAGTCTTTTACAGATGCGTTCTCGTCTGTGGCCTGCCCCCTCATGCTCCTGAGACACTGTTTTATTTTAAAAAACACTTTAGACAGAAGATGGACCTCCCAGCCCACCACGGTTCTCATTTTGGCCGTGGTCACCACCCTCCCAGCCCTGGTTCCCACCTTTCCACGATCTGCTTGTCCTATGGGGGTTGCTCCATACGAAGTCCCTAGCATATCTCCAATAATGGCAACATAAAAGCAGGCAGTTTGCAGGTAGGAAGGAGCTGATGGAAGCCAGAGCAGAGTGTGAAGGCCAGTGGCTTCATCCCTCGGGGACAGGCAGACCTCTCAGATGTCCCTCTGGGTCACCTCCCAAATGAAGTACCTGCCTTGGCCATGGGCAGGAAGCAGGACCTGGCCCAGATCTCAGCATATTTGACCTGGCACGACATTTACAGGTGAGCCTCCCTAACTGGAAACTCGACTCTGGGGAGAACACGTTTTCATTATCAAGGCTTATTAATTAAGAAAGAACCCTGTGAGTCTGTCCCAGGACTTTTTAGCCTAGACTTAAAAATTCACAGCCCAGGAAACCCTAACCATTTTAGGAACCTGAGGGGTGGGCCAAGGGGATCTCACAGAGTTTGGTGCTGGCTGTGGGGTCAGGAAAGGGTGGCTGGGGCTTCCCGCAAGCACTCCCGGGAGGCCGTGCACTGGCACGAGGCTGGTTCCAACTCCTGTCCTCGGTTCTCATGCCCAGCAGTGACAGGAGCGCTCCTTCCGGAGCAGTCCCTGGCTCCAGGCCCTAACATCCATGTCCAGGCCCCTGGTGGGGCAGCTTCTACCCAGGGAAGCTTGGACTGGAGACAGCCTGGAGCTCTAGGTAATCCTGGCAACCACCTGCTTCCCGAAGTGGCTGCAGACAAACTCCTGCTTCCAAAACCTGGCATGTGCTGTGTGAGGCCCGGAACGCGGGAGGCGCACTTCGCAGGGTCCCTGATCAGATGCAAAAGCAAGGCTAAGAGCAGGAAATTTATTTAATTACCCTCTTGGTCATCAAATAAAGTCATAGTCACTTAGACCTCTGTGTGACTAGAAGTATACACATTATAGAAGGGTATATAAATGTAAATACATGCTTATTTTCCTTTTACATACCTTACATATATATGTGCATATGTATAAAGCATTGATGATAAACCGTAGTTAAGATTTCAAATCTCAGTCACAAAGATCTAAGAAGCAAATTACTATCCTTAAATTCTAAACAAAGACGTAACATTTTACATTCTTGCGAACAAAACGTTCTCTATTAGCATTTTATTTTAAAAACTAAGATTTCTATTTTAAATAATCACTTTCACTGAGAGATTCTATAACTTGCTACATACCTTGATTTCCAACAATAGCTCATTAGTTTAAGAAAAACTGCTCTATGGGACTTTTGCTATCTTAAAGCGTAGTGATGTCTCTCTCTCTATACCCAAGAATAGAAAGATGCCCATGCAGATGTTTCGGAAGCAATTCAGATGAGATGGTCTAGGCACGCAGTTTAGGACAATCACATTTTCAAGAAAAAAAAAGAATGAATCACATTTTCAAGGGCAGAAGATCAAGACCAAATCCAGGATGTTCTGAAGGGGTCACCTTATATTTAAATTATTTCATGTATTTGTAACTTGGGTGGAACATGACATCCTTAAAGATAACCAAATAATGCATCACAGCCCTTAAAACCCACAGCATAATATCTCTTTTGTTTTAAGTACACTTAATTTTGTCACATTTTCATTTTATAATTTCAAGATTTCTAAAGCTCCTAAAGCCTCAAATCGAGAGAGAATTTGACTTTGGCAATTCCCGAAGTCACAAGCAGGTTGGTATGTGCACAGCTATTTGGAATGTGGTTTCTGATGGAAGCTTCTATGAACGCACATGAAATCCCTCTGGACTGCAAAGGCTGACTCAGCATGTCTCAGAATGAAAATATATACGTTTGTGATGGACAACAGAACAGATCCTAATTACTAAAACAACGGGAAAGTCTACAGCACTTCACATACAGAACGAATGCAAAGTGTTTGAGGAAAAGTCTTTCCAACTGAAAATATCAGAGCTGATTGGAATAAAGAAGATTCTGAAGAAGATCCTGCCTTCTTTATGAGACTTTCAGAATTTTCCTCATCTGCAAGTGAAAATGAACCTCCTCCTTGCCCACTGAGGACAGGGAGAGAACAGGGTAGGATAACAGGCCTTCAAATGCTTCATAGGGGGAGAAAGGAAGACGGGCCAGCCCCGTACACCCATCAGCACACCCACAGATGACTGTGCAGATGACTCAGCTAACTCTGTGATGGCGGGGCATGTCAATGAGACAGCCTAGCATGGATGACCAGCCAAGAGACAAGATGGCCAAGTTTGGGCAGAATCCCTGGAGGGTGGTCACTCCAAGGCCTCTCAGGTCTGTGCCCAGGAATCTGCATTTCCAAGCAGCCCAGATGAGCTGCTGCCCAGGGGCCCTCACCAGTCATGGCTCGCACAGGGAGTGGAACCCTGCACGCCTGCTCCTCCTGCAACGCCTGGCGTGGATTTTCCTTAATTGCCGACACTGCACTCCTCTACGCCTACTCTCACCATTGGTCCCGAGTTTACTGAACTTACAAACAGAACAAGAGAAGGGAACCACAAGGGAAAGCATCCACCTGCAACAGGACTGACCAGGGCTCGCGTCAGCAGACACAGCAAACGCAGTACATATCTGTGCATGGCTCACCACTCACAAAGTCCACAGCAGCACGGTTTCCACTCAGAACATCCTTATCACATACAGAAAAATGTGTGTTTAGAAGACAAATGTGTGCATTTATGTTAAATACATGAAAACACGTAATCGAGATGTTTCGTGTAGACTTTTTGGTTTGTTTTCATACAACTGCCCAACTGTGGAGACTTTTTGGTTTGTTTTCATACAACTGCCCAATTGGGGCCCAGAACCAACACCCACCAGCTGTGTCACTGCATCTGTTTTACTGTCACACACCAACCCTACCCCACACACACAAAAAAAAGCCATGGCACTTAATAAAAAATTAATTTTACAATATTATTAGAGATGACTTGTGGTCCTCTTTGAAGAGATTGCAGCACGTGAAGGATTTCAAATACACGTATGTTCTGGGTCTCCTCCTGATCTCAGGACCCGTCCACACTGGTGGCTTTAACGGTGCTTCGTGGAAACCTCCGAAAGGCATGTGTCATGTCTAAGAGCAAACTGACGTTCATGCCTCAGCACTGTGTACCTCTTCTTTCCTCCATCCCACAGGCACTGTCTCCTCCCAGGGAGCTGGTGCTGTGCCTCTGTTCCCCCAGTCCCCACCAAGTCCCTGGTGCCATTGTGGAGAACCAGCCTCCGTCTATCCAGGTGTGTTGTGCAGAAAGCAACTCATCCAAATCTGTTTAAAAAACACACACTTCTTTTGAGAAACGTCTGTTCATATCCTTTGCCCACTTTTTGATGGGGTTGTGTTTTTTTCTTGTAAATTTGTTTGAGTTCTTTGTAGGTTCTGGATATTAGCCCTTTGTCAGATGAGTAGATTGCAAAAATTTTCTCCCATTCTGTAGG
>NW_012101316.1:97672-98974 GCF_000951045.1 Mandrillus leucophaeus | reverse complement strand
GATGGTTTTAAGCAGGACAGTGGCACAAAAAGATAGGCCTTTTGGAATTATCATTTACTTAATTTTAAATAAATGAATTCATTATGTGGGCTATAGGTTAGAGTAAAAAATACATAAAAAATGACGGTGTTCTTTATGATTGTGACTGTGTAACAGCATATTGCTTTTTTTGTTGACATTTGAGATAAACTGTATATTGCAATTTGTTTGAGATATTTTGCTGCCAAATTAAAACTTTTCTCTCAACATTAAAAAAAAAAAAAAAACACACACACACACACAATTGAGATGCCTATAGGCCTCAGAAGGTGGAGGCAGACAGGATAAAGGCAGCTGTCATAGGGGCTGAAGATCAAGCCCGCCTGGTGACTGATGGGCGCCATCTACAGTGAGCCACCGCACATTTAGCGAGGCTGTCTCCTCACCTCCGCCAAGCCTCCACCGGTCGCGTCTGGCCTGCATTCTCCGACTCCTGCACGGCATTTACCTGGTTCATAACTCAGCTCACAAAGGCCCCCATACAAAGTCCCCTGCACCGTGGCAAGGACGGCGGTGGTCGCACCTGCGGCCATTTATCCTCTCTGCATCTAGCTCCTCTCCCTGAGGCAACAGCACCTCTGAAGTCACAGCCTGGCCTCCCAACTCCCCCGTTCCGGGCTTCTTGGTGTGTTGCTCTGCTTCACACACCTCAGCAAATACTGCTGACTAGCCAGAATCACCCAGAAACCTCTTGATTCTGGCTGCTTTTGTAATTTGTAATATGTGTACTTCTGGTGTGATTTGAGGAACAACAAATTTTAAAATTAGAGAAGATGTGGCTTTTATTCTCTCCTTTCTACTTGCAACCTTGAAAATTCTAGTAGCAGCAAGGGTTTGTTGAAAATGACTTCCACCAAATAGAACCTATTACAAAGGTACTACAGGGTGTCAAATAACCACATAGATGTAAATAGAGATGCAGACACGGATATAAAATCCAATGGTTAAACCAAATTGAGAAATGCTTGCCAGTTTGTAGGACTTCTAAAACTTGACATAAATGTTGGCTAAGGGATACAAGATGTTTTGAGATGAGTGAGATGCTTGGCCTAGAACCACAGGCTCTCTCCTCTTTACAGTAGAAAATCCATAAGGAAGTCAAATCTGAAAGAACCAGGTACTGTTGAATGGCATAACCAGCCATCCTTCCCATCCCTGGGCCAGCTGCGATGAGTGCAGCCAGTCGTTCACCAACATCCGTCCTCCAGGCCATGGCTACACTTTACTGCCAGCTCCCTGTCATTATGTAGATTAGGCAAATCA
>NW_012101316.1:93841-97521 GCF_000951045.1 Mandrillus leucophaeus | reverse complement strand
CCCCTCCCCCCGCCCCGCCAGCGTGGCAATCACCCAGTCCCATCCACAGCAAGGACAGCCGTGTCCTTGGGAACACAAAGCCCGGGTCTGGAAGGAACCTTGATCCCTGAATACCTCATGGAGTAGTCACCAGCCTGGAACTTCCTCCCTGAAGGGTTTGCAAGAGAGAAATCCTCCTTGGTTCCTGAAGCTACAATACTGCAGAGTCTCTGGTCACAGCATCCTTACCTACCCTCGTCAGGAGCCGTTCATGCTCATCAAGACATGAGAACAAAACTGCAGTGGCACAGTCACGCACACCCAGAATGCAGACCACCTGCTGCTCACATTCATCGTATTAACACCAAAAAGCCACCGTGGTGGATATCCTGGATGTGGACACTTGGCGGCTTTTTGCTGGAGATGCGCTTTTTGTGCAATTATCGCACGACCATCTTGGTGTCAGGAGGGCCTGCGCAGATGGCAGCTGTGCACGTCACAGGGAGTCTCACGCACTGGACTCTCGGCCAGCTCCCAGCATCAGCGCCCTCAGGGTCCTCTCCTCCGGGAGCACGTGCTTGGATTCCATAGTGTCCTGTGGATCCACACAACCGCGCTGTGTGCCCCAGGAGCTTAGAAAGTACCACTGCATCAATGTGTCCACAGGTGAGGACGGGGGCAGAAGCCAACCTCAAGCAGTTACGGTCCTCCGAGGGGCTGGCGTCCAGGCAGGAAGGCGACTCAGCAGCTCTCCTCTCACTGTGGAACTTCCTAGGTCCCCACATGAACAGAACCTAAGTAACACGCAACAAACAACAGGAACGAGAACACGACCAGCAGCTTCTGAGATGAGCAAGCTGGGCTGATCATGAGACACCTGATGGGAACGGTGCCAGAGCCCTTCCCAGTGACCTGTGAGCACAGCGCTGCCAGCATCTCCCTAAAACCAGTCCAAGTCAAGTTAGACTCGAGGCTTCCCAGAAGTGGGCAGATCCATTCAATCCCACAGTCTGTACCTTCTAGGCCATTCTCATGGCCCTCATCTCACAGATGGGAACCAGGACACTGCACCATAGACCCGGCCCCAAGCCCCCGTTCCTTCCTCTACACCACACACCAGTACAGTGAGCACTTAGGGAGTGGGCATTCATGTAAAATACTGCTTAACTGAAACTTCTGATTTAGAAAATGTTTAATTCCTACTCACAGAGCTGAAAGTGTTCTGTCCTAGGAGGCAGCAGCTGTAATTAAGCATGAGACAGGAGAAGGGATCAGAGTGGTGCCAAGTATTAAATATTCATCTAAATCTATTCACCACATCACCACGCTGTCACCTGCTTCATTTTCTGTCCTTAAAAGACACAATAGTTAGGTCTCAAAATAGACAACCTGTTTTACTGATGCTTAGCTACAAAGGAGCGAGCTACATATCCAAAGAGAGATATGGGAAAACAGAAAATGTCCACGAGCGATCGGGTGGGAGGGCAGCTGCAGCAGCACCTGGCTCTGTTGCGTTGTGAGCCAGCCATGTGGGCTGAACAGCTCATTTAGTCCCTGAAATTACATCATTTAAGTTTTTTGTTGCAGTTACTTTGATAAATTCTCCCTTCTGTGCATCTCGAGGTCATATTAGCAACTATTGCTACAAATGCAAAGAAATAGGGTATCATCCGTGCTAGTCACCCAATTCCTACCACCAAAGCTTCAGGGCCCCCCCAGTCTGATGAAAGCTTCTATCGCCCTAAAGCCGACTCCGGAGATGAAGTCCGAGCTGGGAAAAGGCTCTGTCACCCGCAAATCCACACCACGGGGCCCTCTGCAGTTGTGTGTAAGGAATTTTTGGCCTGTCCTGGGGTTTGGGGAAATCAGGATGCAAGCAGATACCGTAGGCTCTGCCACGGGACCCTGAAGTCTACGGAACCTCAGAGGAACATGGACACATGGCTGCACGAGTCCCACAGGTCGAACGTCGATGGGCGCCCGTATCAAGAACACAGACACGCCAGGAGAGGCAGCCGATGCAGGCAACACTTGCAACCCCAGCACGCGGCAGCGTCCGAGTGTGGGGGTCTCTGGCCAGGCTCCACCACAACTGCCATATTCTGTGACAAAATTTTAAATATAGGTTTTAGCTAGTTAAGACTCTTAACTTGTTTTACAGATAAACAGAACACAGGGTACCAACAGGCTCCAAAATACTTCACCTAGAACCAAGTCTAGAATGCAGATGGCTGCTGCTCCGAGTGTGATGAGTCCCCTGTAGTGCCATAAATCCTAGATCTAGGTGACTAAGTGCTCTTCCCACACCAGAAGGCACCCTGAGGCTCTGAGGGCACCCTTTGTCCCCAGGTCAATCTGTCAGCCCCAGCAGAAGCTTCTAGAGTAAGAGCCTGTGGATTTGTACTGGACAGATGTACACCAGGCAAAGTCACAGGGGCTCATCCTGGAAGCCCATCGGTTTATCCACTCATGCCCTGGAGAGCCCTGCCCCCAGCTCCACACCCGCAGTCACGCTGAACCACAAGAACTGGCTTCTAGGCCCTTAAGCCACTCCCACCTCCCACTCTCCCCTGGACAGACCCTTCTCAAACCATGAGGCCCAGAGTAGCCTTAACAGGTGGTCCCAGCAGAACTGGCTGCTGCATTTTTCTTCCTGGCAAATGAGTCAACAGTTACCCAAGTAGAGCAACCAAACAGGACGTTTGTCCACTTAAAAGGTCTCGTTTCTGTCCATTTAGAATTGATTTTGTGTGTGTGTGTGTGTGTGTGTGTGTGTGTGTGTGTGTGTTGGCAGAAGTTCTCTTGTCACTCAGGCACAGTGCACCATAAGTACAGTGGTGCTATCACAATTCACTGCAGCCTCAACCTCCCAGGCTTGGGTGATCCTCCAGCCTCAGCCTCCCGAGTAGCTGGGACCACAGGTGCACACCACCACTATTTAATTGTTTGTAGAGTCAGGGTCTTGCTATGTTGCCCAGGCTGGTCTCAAACTCCTGGGCTCAAAACTGAATCTGCCCACCTCAGCCTCCCAAGGTGCTGGGATTACATGTGTAAGCCACTATGCCCAGCCTGGGATTGATATTTCTTAAACTATTACTGAGTTTAACACATGAATTTCACTTACATAGGTATCAGCACACTCTCAGCACAATCGAGATTTTCTGAATCTCCGTTCTGTCCATTCAAGGTCAATATCTAAAGAAAGGGCCAGAACTGACCCTCCCTCAATGAAGCCTAAGGGCAAATGCAGCAGCATCTCAGGGCATGAGGAGACAGAGAAAGAAGGGTGGAAAATACACATTGAAATTCCGGTGTTAGAATCATAATCACCAACATTTTAAGAGACAATCTGCTTTCCAACACATGTAGCTGCTGGATTCACTTCAAAGTCACCAGATTCCACAGGCAGGCGCCCAGAGAGGCACAGCTTTCTAAGGCCACCCATGCCGGCAGCCTAACAGCCTCGGGGCAAATAAAGGCTTGTTTCTCTCAAGGACGAAGGTGCTCATGTCCTTCCAAATAGTTTCTTCTTCTAAATCAGTTAGACGGCTTCCTACAACACTGTTTAGAGTGCAAGTGTGTTCAGAAGTGTGAAGTGAAAATACATCTCAGGACCCCGAAATCACTAAGCTAAAGGGAAGTCAAGGTGGGAAACGGCTTAGGGCAAACCTGCCTCCCATGCTCCTAACAGAGACTAGAGG
>NW_012101316.1:86068-93791 GCF_000951045.1 Mandrillus leucophaeus | reverse complement strand
AGGGCAAACCTGCCTCCCATGCTCCTAACAGAGACTAGAGGAAAAAAAAAAAAAAAAAAAAAAGCCACGTTCTTCCCTCACAACCGTTGGTCCACAAGGAAATTCCTCAGGAACAGAGGGCAGAACTCAAAGTCACCATCTGCACACGGAGATAAATGCGGATCTTGCTTTCTCTGAAAAGGCTCACCAGAAACGCATCTGTCTCTGATCTACCTGTGACCTGGAAACCCCTCCCCGCTTCGAGTCATCCCTCCTTCCTGGACCAAATCAACGAACATCTCATATATTGATGTCTCACATCTTCCTAAAATGTGTAAGACCAAGTTGTGCCCCCAAACACCTTGGGGTCCTGAGACTGTCACTGTGCGTCCTCAACCCCTCCTGATGCTGTGTCTTTAACCTTGGGAAAATGAACTTTCTGAATGGGCTGAGAACTATCTCAGAGACACTTCTGGTATACAGGAAGCATTCTCTCCTGCGGGTATAATGAGATCATGTGGAATTACAAAATGCCACTTTAGTAAAGTCCGAAGGAATATAGGGTTTGATGTGCTTTAAAAAAAAAAAAAAAAAAAAAGGAACGTTCTATTTATCAATGGACCATGAAAGCCCATTACCCTCTTCTGCAGTGATGTCAACTGGGACGAGGGGCCCCCTCCTGTGGATGCAGCAAAGGCTACCCTCTGACCCCACCTCCCAGAGTCCAGGCTTCCTGCTGTTCAGGGAACAGCAACCCCAGCTTTATGGGGCTCAGGTCACCAAACCCAACTCCTATCTATGCTGGAGAATCACCCCAGGGACTAGCAAAATGGCAGGTGCAACTGTCACCTCATCCCCCTAAAGGAGAAAAGGCACCTTCCACTCTTCTTCCTGCTGGTGGGAACAGGGGTAGGAGCTGGAGGGTCGGGGTCAGGCAGCAGGAAGGAAGCAGCCTGGGTCCCTGCTAGTCACAGATGGCAAACGCCACCCAGCCCCGACCTTCACGTTGCAGAGAAGAAATCCTTCTCTTTTGTCAGGTCCCTGTTAGAAGTTTGCACCCATTCCTTTAAAAAAAAAAAAAACTCAGATACAACGTGGGTGTTTTGCTGACAATATTTCAATTACCTGGGGGCCTTGGGTTGAGTGATGCCAAAAGAGGAAACTGAACCCTGTTATTCAAGAAACCACCTTCAAGCCCCATCTACCCTCCCAGGCTGTCACCTTAGGGTGTTTGTGTGCTGGATGATTATTTTTTTTAGCAATAACTGCTCTTAAGAGCTAGGTGTACAGAACAGACAAGAAGTCAGCTCGGGTTGAGGGAAAGCACCCTCTCTCTGCAGGACGGTGGAGGAGGGACCTTCAGTACCTGGGTTTGCAGGATGCTGGATCTCTGAGAGCATCTCTCACAGCTCAAGTACGGCCAGACCCTCCTCTGTCGCAGCCTGTTCAGGAGAAGGCAGCACCTACCCTAGAGACCCACAGCCCTATGTGGGGTTCAGCTGGAGCTGAACTTTCCTCCCTTGGTAAGAGCCAGGGCCAGGGGTGAGGAGAGGAGAGAAGCAGCAGGCATGAGGGGCACTGTGGCAACTCTATGCCATGCTAACCTTCGTCTGACGTGCTCCAGCCAAAGCCACGCTTCTCGGAGGGCATTTCCCTTCACATGTCCAGAAATCATCAATGTCTAGTCTCGCCACAGAACAGATTCTTCCCCAGGAGGCAGGCGCTTGGCTGTAACACGTGGTAATGAGGGGCACGCCTTCATGCCCATTCCATAGTGTTTCCTGTTACCTATTTTACCTTAAGCTAAAAATTGTTCCCGTTTACACTCTGTAGTGACACAGACAGCAAAACACACGAGATTCAGTGTGATCCCACACCCGTCACTGCTGACCTCAAGATCTTTATTTGTTCAGTTCCAGGCCTGTGGATTCAACCATCCATAGATCAAGAATACTTTAAGGTGTTTGTACTAAGCATTCAGACTTTATTATTCAGTAAACAATATTGTTTAACAACTACTCACATGGCGTGACCATGGTGTAGGTGTTACGAGCAACCCTGACATGACTGAAAGTCTGCAGGAGGATGTGCATATGTCATATGCAAACACAATGCCATTTTATACCAGGGACCTGAGCGCCCACAGACCTTGGTATCCATAGGCAGTCCTGCAGCCCACCCCCGTGGGCACTGTGGAATGGCTATAATAGAAAATATAGAGGTTTTAAACAGTTATGTAATAAGTCTAATCCTTCGTTAAGGAATTACTGTGTATCATGTGTATTATTTGGAAGTCCTTCCCGGCCCAGAGACTTGACATGTTCTTATCTTTTTATCCACTGATCTAATGAGTCATTCCAGTAAGTTTATTGAACAGGAATCAATTTTACAATTAAATTCTTACGGGAATCACACTCACACTGTAAGCTGCTTTGGTTTTTAAAGTGAAATAACCAATAGTTTTGCAAACCAGCTATATCATAGAATAACAGGATAAAGCAACCCCGTGACATGCAGAAACATGGGGTTTCAAAGCTAACCAGTATAAAACACGTTACAACTCCCTAAATTGAAAATGTTTTACACCACAACAGGTATTCCAAAAAAAACAAGATGTTCAAAAAAGCTTTATGCAGAAAACCACTTTCCCCCTCCATTTTTCACACAGTTTCCAGAAGCTTGTGTTTGGCAATAACCATGAACCAGAAGTAGCGTCCGCTGCAACTACTGCTACTGCAACACAGAATATTAAAGCAAAAAAAAAAAAAAAAAGAACACAGCATATTTTTTATTAATGAGAGTGTGTTCTAAAGTCAACAATGCTCCAATTCTAGGTCTCTCGCAGACACTAGACGGTAACCGCCAAAGCTTATGTACTTGGCAACGTTCAAGGACACCAAGTTCAGAGCTGTCACAATACAACACCATCTCAGGCGGGTTTGAGGGCAAATGCCCCCGTTGCAGCGGGAAAGCTTCCCAGCCCAGCACTTCCTGAGATCACAGACCTTCGCCTTCAATAGCTCCTTTACACTGGGAACCAGTGAGCAAAACCTAAAACACTTCCTCAGATCTCAAGAGAGTCTTGAGAGCTCTTCTCCTCGCCCCTTCTCTTACTGAAAAAGCCTATTTTCCAAGCAATCTGTAGTGCTTACCAGAGCTGGGGCAGGAGGAGAGCCAGTGTTTGGTAGACCGAGTTTCAAGCGTGGGGAGACCAGGAAGTTCTGGAGATGGATGGCGTGATCGCGGCACGACAGTGTGAACACACTTAATGCCACCAAACAATGCACTTAAAAATGGTTCGAGTGCTATGTAATTTTACCACAAGCAAAAGACTGAGAAAAGTCATCTATAATTACTGTCTCCAATATCTTGCATTCTGTAAGGTACATTTGCTTTTGGAAATCCTCAGAGCAATCATGAAAGACTAATACCCTGTCGTCTCTGAAACGCAGGCAAAGCCAAGGGTTTTGATTATAGGAAAGTAGCTGGAAAGCAAAGCGTCCGTTAGACATGGCAGCCGTGGTAGAACAAATACATGGTAGGAAGGTGGTGGTCATGCTACACGCAGATGGGAAGGGTGTGGGGAGCCACAACACCCGATGCTCGGGAAGCACCTGGGCAGGAGCTGAGAATGTACCAAACACGTTCGATCACGCAACATTCATGGACCCCGAGTCCAGTCACGGCAGCTGACATCCACTGTTCCTCAGGGTGTCCTCTACCACAGAGATACGCACCCCACTGAGGATGGTGCACAGATTAAATGTCAAAGCACAGACACGCTCAGGTCCAGCTTCTCAGAAGCAAAAACACATTTCCCAGACCCCAGCAGCATGACTCTCCACCTGACTGTACCCGGGTCCCATTTATTCTCGAACCCGTCTCTTCCGGACCCCATAGCATGACTCTCCACCTGACTATACCCCGTCCCGTGCATCCCCGCACCTGTGTCTCGGCCCTCACTCACTCCCTCGTTGGGTCAGGCACCAACAGTCCACTGTGTGCCTGGTGTACTGAGCCTTCTCAGGTGCCTCCGGGCCTCCTGCCAGGACACGCACCTGGGAACTCCCAGTGCACACGTTGGCCTCCTGCAGGACGCTTGGCTCTTCTATCTGCGGGAGCCGGCACCCACCCCTACAACTGACTGCACTCTCAGAAAAGTCATAGAAAGCCCCTCACCAACCCAGCAGCACCCTGAGGCCATATCCCACTCTCCTGCTGGCTCCTGAGCCTCCCGCCCTGTGACGGCTCGCTCCTTCCGTTCCCTGCCTTGATTCCACTGGTTCCTCTCCTTATGGGCCTCTTTCTTGTCATCTAGCATGGTTCCACCAGGACCCTCTGGCTCTCACTCCACCCCTGATCCACAGACCCACCCACTGGGTGGAGCACATGCATCCTGCCTGACCTTGTTGATAAGCTCCAGCTGGCCCTGGACTCGAACCACGCTCCTGCGGCTTTCCATCAGTGTGGCATCTGCGAGTTACCTCCTGGGCAATGCCAGGTGATGGTAACATCAACCAGGAGGCATCGCTGAGAAGCAGAACGCATGGTGCGGTGCCCCAAACATCACATCCTTCAACAGACGCTCCGTGTCTTCTCCTCTCCTGGCAGAGCATCGCTGTAGGAAGGAGGCCATTCCTCCAGTGCTGCTACTTCCAGGACCGGGGAAAGCAAGCTTCAGAAATGAACGGTGTCAAAGAGGCAGGACCCACCAGCAGGGTTGCCGGCGGCTGGACGACCATAGCCCCAGCATTCCCCAGCCACCACGGCTGACAGCCCAGGCTCCAGAAATGCACGGCTTCAGCCTTAAGAGTAAATACCCTCCCAAGTCAACTATTTTCAACAACGGGATTGGGGAGTGGGGTGTTCTAACCCTGCCTCTCTCAATGGCACAGATAATCAGATCCCAGTTCTTATAGGATTGGGGAGTGGGGTGGGGTTCTAACCCTGCCCCCCTTGATAGAAAAGAACTGGGATCTGATTATCTGTGCTGAGTCAGCACTTTGCTTCCGCCACATGCAGTCATCCTCAGCACCAGGAAAAGTCAGAAGCATTGAGTGATGACACCGATACCAATACATGCGGTTCTGACAGCTCCGGTAACTGGCTGCACGGGTACAACCCGACGTCTGTGGATCTCACCGCTACCACCAGTCTTCCCAAGGATCGTGTTCCTGAATCTTCTGCATTTGGAATAACTGTCTCGTTTGCCAGAGCTGAGCCGTGTTTCCCTCTCACCTGTCCTGCTTTCACCAGCTTCGTGTGTTTCCGGACAAGTGTTTGTGCAGGTGCTATCGCTTATTTCCACAGCAAGAACGTACACAGACACCACACAGAAATGGGCAAACCTGTTAGGAGCAGTGCAGAGAGATCTAACTCATCAGAGGTGCCAAATTCCTGTTGCCATGGAAATTCAACTAACGTTACTATGAGTGTATCTCTTACTGCATCACTAAAGACCATCCGGGTAAGAGGAATGTGCCTCTGCATGGCATTCAGCTCACGTTTACATGCCCGTTTTCCCTGAATATGGTTGTTACGTGAGATAGAAATCAGTAAGATGGGCTCTAACATATACTATGAGATCGTTGTGTCTCCTAAGCTCAAACACATCCCTTAATGAAGTTTAACTCTCTGGAGAAGTGAGTTACATAAGTAACATGTTTTAGATACTGTCTTTTTCACATTCTAAATATCAACACCAAAATAGTTCTTGAGTTCCTTTCTAAATTGAAAAGCAATTTACAAACCATAAAAGCCACAATATTAAAGGATACAACTCAGCCTTTTTAGCGTATTCTCAAAGCTGTACACCAACCAACCACTAGTATGTAGTTGCGGGACTTTTTCACCACTGGCTAAAGAAACCTTGAACTCATTAAGCGTCAGCACTTGCTCCTTCCTTCCGCTAGACCCTGGCAATCGCCAGTCGACTTCCGTTTCTCTGGATTTGCCCATTCTGGACCCCTGTTGTGAAGAGACTCATACACAGTGCATGACCTTTGGCGCCGGCATCTCTCACGTCCAAGGCTCACTCGGGTTGGAGCACATGTTCTTTCATTCTTTTTTACTGCTGAGTGATATTCCGTTGTGTACATATATTCTTTATTCATTCATTTGTTGACAGACACCTGGGCTGTTTCTACTACTATGAATAGTGCTGCTATGAAGATTCTTGCATAAGATTTTTTTTTGTAAAAATGTTTTCAATTTTCTTGGGCATATGCCTAGGAGTGAAATTGCTGGGTCGTATGGTGATTTTGTGCTTAACTTTTCTGAGGAACTGCTAGACTTTTCCAAAGCAACTGTACCATTTTACTTCCCCTCCCACTAGCTATATATAAAGATTTCAGTTTTCCCCAATTCACCAACATATCACTGTCCAATACTGGGGATTTACCCATCTCGGTGGTTGTGAAGTGGTATCTCACGGTGGTTTTGATTTCCATTTCTAAGATGACAAATTCTATTAAACATCTCATGTGCTTTGCAAGGCATTTATGTCTTTCTTTGGAGAATGTCTATTCAAATCCTTTGTCCATTTTTAAATTGGATTTTTTTAATTAAGACTTTTAAAATATATTCTTGATATCAGACCCTTACTGGGATAATATATCCTGTTCTGTCGGTTCTTTTTACTTTAATAGTATCCTCTGAAATGAACATTTTTAATTTTGATACCGTCTTTTTCCCTTCAGTTGCTTGTTATGCTTTAGACATCTCATCTAAGGAAACATTGCCTAATCCAATGTAACAGTTTCACCCGGATTCGCACCTAAAAGTGTCATCGGCTGAACTGCCCCCCCCCTCCAAGATTCCCATGTTCAAGTCACAACCCCAGAAACTCAAAATGTCACTGTATTTAGATATAGAGCCTTTAACTTGGCAATTTAGGTCCCATAAGATCTTAAGAGAAGGCCGTGATCCAATATGACTGGTGTTCTTTTAAGAGAATTTAGACACACAGTCCTCAGTGCTGCACACACGTAAGAGAAACCTGTGAGGACACAGAGAAGATGCCATCAACACAGCATGGGGTGAGGTCCCAGAGAATCCAACCCTGCCTGTACCTTGACCCCAGGCTTCCAGCCTCCAGAACAAAGAAAATAAAACGCTGTTGTATAAGCCGCACAGTCTGTGGTGTCCGTCATGGCACCCAGCAGACTGACAGAATGGGTCTCACAGTTGGCTCCTTACGCTGGATCCATTTTGAGCTTTGTGTGTAGGGTGAGGAAGGGTCCAGGACATCCTTTTCCATGTGGATACCTCAGTTGTCCCAGCACCATTGAGTTGTGAAAGGACAAAAGTAAAGCAACCCTTACGTCCTTTCTCCATCAACAGATGAGAAGATACACTGAAGAATTGTGGACAATTTTTTCAGTTTAATCCAGTGGTTTTCAAACTTTTGGGTCTCAAGAACACTTTGCACTTTATTAAAGATCACAGAAAGCTTTCTCATGAGGCCAGGAGTGGTGGCTCATACCTGTAATCCCAGCACTTTGGGAGGCAGAGGCAGGTGCATCACTTGAGGTCAGGAGTTCGAGACCGGCCTGGCCAACATGGTGAAACCCCGTCTCTACTAAAATACAAAAATTTGCCGGGCATGGTGGCAGACACCTGTAGTCCCAGCTAGTAGGGAGGCTGAGGCAGGAGAATCGTTTGAACTCAGGAGGCAGAGGTTGAAGTGAGCTGAGGTCACATCACTGCACTCCAGCCTAGGTGACAGAGCAAGACTCCGTCTCAA
>NW_012101316.1:73816-86018 GCF_000951045.1 Mandrillus leucophaeus | reverse complement strand
TACAATGATAAAGTCATTACATCTTAACAGTCTTAAAGAAGAAACCATTATCCAAAATAAGCAGCAGTGTGGCAACAGTTTGTGCTGCTGTGAAAACACCTAACATCTCTGCACCTCAGACAGCATGGTTCTCATGCCTGCATCTGTGTTCAGTGGGCTGCAGAATCGTGGTTGAAGTTTATGAAGAAATTCCAACCCCATGCTGATATACACTTAGGAAGAAGTATTTTCATTGTGTTTTCAGATCATTTTAGGTATTCACTGCTGCTAAATAAGCAGCACTTCCATACGGGCTGTCTACAACGCAGAGTCTGAGCTCTGGTCGACGGGCCTTTCTGCCCCAATTCCTTCTAAGTCGACAAGTCCGTCCTGCACTTGAATAGCTTTTACCAGCACACAATTTTGTAATCACACATTGGTTAGAAAACACTGGTTCAGAGTTATGAGCAGCTTCCACATTTCATTATATGTCACAAAAAAAAAAAAAAAAACCACATCAATATCACCATTGATCACATGAGAAAGTGGCGGACCCAAGATTTTTGTATTTTAATATTCACTGGAAAGCTCAAATGTCTATCACTGGGAATAATGTAAGGTACTTTCCTCGAGATGAAAGAGTCGTTTTGTTCATTTTTCAGGCCACACTTGCAAATGCCTCCATCTGAAGTGGCATCATTTGTAAGTCATTCTTTACATAAAGAAGGCCGTTAGTGAAAGAAGTGGTTCTGCAGGTTCATAGCTCAGAGGCACCAGTGCTCACCCAAGATAACCATAAAATCCTCAGAAGATGCACCTGTGCACCCTTCCTGCTTCTCACTCAGAACATTCCAGAAGGAACCCGGAATCCCGGTGCCGCAGCCGGACTGAAGCTTGCTCTTGCCCACACAATAAACCCAGGGAGCTCCCCCAGCCCCCACCCCGAGGCCACAGCCTTGGTCCTCTGTCTGGTCTAGGGGGGCTCCTGCAGCTCCAGCCTAACAGGGAAAAGCAGACACCCACAAGTCAGAAAGCCCTCCCAAGGCCCGATGAGTACTTCTGCTTATATGCCAGCCAAGTGCGTTTGACAAGGGTACAGCCAGCTATATGGCAGGCAGCAAGGTACCCAGCAAATACTCAGGGCTCACATTACGGAGGAGGAAGCCAGGCAGTTAGTGAAGTACCCAGCAAGGCTCATGTTACAGAGAAGGAAAGGAGGGTGGAGACAAGGGGCCTGGAACAGTCTGTCATAAGTTTAGCATTTACAAGGCTCGTGGAAGATTATCTGATTTGATCTTCACAACAGCTCACAAGATAGGCAGAGGCATGACTGTTTTCACCACTTCATAAAAAGAGATCGAGAGTACTGATGATGACCACGTGCTCTTCCCACAGGCTCCCAGAAATCATCCTCAAATCATCTCTCAGTTGTATACATGTGATAATACCTCAGTCACGTCCCCTCTCTGCAGGGGGATTTTAATGCCGCCCTGCTGTTCCTTCGCACCCCTGCCCTATCCTGCATTTCAGCCATGCCGCCCACCATCCATGGGGAGTCCACACCACCCCACCCCCGCTGCTGCTGATGGCTTGGGTCACCCTTATCTTTCATTTCCACCTGCAGGGACCTGTTCTTCCTTCAAATGCAGCTCAAATTCATTGTGTGAAGCCTTTTCCAGCCTGTGAAATCAGTCTGTGGAATGCTTCATTTAGGAGGTGCTTATGTTGCCTCATTGGCTGTGATCAGGACCAAATTCTGAGCAAACCAGGTGGTCCCCTCTCCCCATCTCTGCTCCAGTGCACTTAAAACAAGGATTCCGATTAAGATCATCCTAACACGGTGAAACCCCGTCTCTACTAAAAACACAAAAAGTAAGCTGGGCATGGTGGCGGGCGCCTATAGTTCCAGCTACTCAGGAGGCTGAGGCAGGAGAATGGCATGAACCCGGGAGGCGGAGGTTGCAGTGAGCGGAGACAGCACTACTGCATTCCAGCCTGGGCGACAGAGCAACACTCCGTCTCAAAAAAAGTGGCAGACACCTCATGTCTGCCCTGGCTCCAGCCACTTCCACAGAGTGGACAGAGCTTGGGAAAAGCTCGTGGGCCTTTGCTCAGCAGATGAGTGAGAGGGTCAGCCACCCTAGGGAAGAAGCCCATATTTGCTATGTTAATGACAATATCCACATAAACTTCTATTTTGCCTTCCACACAGACCTGGGATCCATTGAGCAAGTGGCTCATGCCAACACACCCTCCATGCCATCGTTTCCCTGACCTCCCCAAGAAGAGCTAGGCCAGGCAGCGTCCCCACACAGGTGCTGCGGCCCAGGAAGAGTCGGGTCCTGCCCCTCTTCTCCCTCGTCCCTGCACTTGGCTTTCTGTGGAAGCCCAGCAATGCCGGCTGAACCCACATTCACCTGGGGCGTTCAGAAGAAGCCTCTGCAGAAATCAGCTGGGAAGCAGGGCTGTGTGTGCCGGCAGGTCACTCGAATGGATTTGCGGAACTGAGTTTTCAACACAGGTGCTGCCATCCAAGTCCCTCAAAGCCCTTCGTGAGCCTAGAGCCACAGAGCCATTAGTTGCTCTCCCAACTATATCTAACCACCCTGCACAGAAGCCTAGTTTATCCAAAGGACCATAAAATTGTGTGTGTAGACACTTGAAGTTTGACATAATGAATTAAAAGTGAAGTCACTACTTCTATTTTCCATTAATCCATTCATTCAAACAAGTATCTCTTGAGTATGTGCATGAAATACTGTGGAATTAGGATTTAGTCCATGCCTTCAAGAAATACACATCACAGAAGAAAAGGTATAGCTTGTCACTGTAACAGTGGTGAACAGGCAAGAAATAAACATCATAGAAGAAAAGGTGTAGCTTGTAACTAACAGTGGCAAACGGGACAGAATTTCACAGGCTCATCAGGAACGGCCAAGGAGGAAGTGATGATTCATTTCCATCTGCAGTAGATAAATGTTTTCTGGAGAAAGTAACCTTTTCTACAGTGATATCTGCTCCTTATTGTTTAGATCTTGCTTGATAGGGTATTAAAATTACCACTTTCTATGTGCTGCTTATATAAAATACATTATTGTCAAGGGAGGTTATAAGTTATAAAACAACTTAAATACTTCACACAAGCTTGGGCTGTAAATGGTGCAAGGGAGTGGGATGATGTGTTTCCATATTCTTGAGACACAGAAGGGGCAAGACCCTGGTTCCCTTCTCCTCCCCACTGCCCAGATAAGGGGCAGAGGCAAGGCTGCCGTGCAGTCCTAGAGCTGGCTCCAGGGCCAGGACACCACGCCCAGACTCTCTGCGCCCCATGCGAGAAATGCAGCCTGGGGGGTCATCACCGAGTTAGCTGGCAGTGGGGAAAGTCCTTCATCAAAAGCCTGTGCTTCCAGGAGCCAGGACAAAGCAGGAGCCCCCAGGAAAACTGTTCCAGGTGCTCCTGAAACCTGGGCAGAGTCACAGCCTGGCAGGAAGCACCAGTGATGCAGGTGTGCCCAGGACTGGGAGGATGGCCAGATGCTTGGAGGCCAGACTGGCCTGCAGGAGATGACCACTTCTCTCTCCGGTTCGTTAGAGACAGAGTCTGGGCTTCAAATTTTGTATCTGGGAGTCTCACAGTACAGAAATATCACAAAGGGATTAGACTTCGTATACTTATCCCAGTTTTTTTTTCCAGTTAAAAAAATCATGTTTATTGTGACTAATTCTAAATCCAACAAAGAAAAGTAATTAAATGTAAAAACACGTGCCTACAAAATGTAAACCACAATCTCTTTACCCATAGGAGACCAAGAATTTAGTTTACCTTTTCTTCAGTATTATCTTATTTCTCTTTTTAAGTCATTACTGAGGTGTCTCCTCACTGCCCCATGAGGAGGTTCATGTGCTCTTCAGGGCCCTTTGCTGGTTTATCGTTTTTTAGGTTTAACGGCAGAATCATTTTCCCACACTTGTTTGCTTCCTTGATCACCAATTTTTCACAAGGACATCATTGTGCATCGGAAAACCTAGTAACTGAACTTCATTAAAAGTGAAAACAGCATCGCATCCTCAGTCACCGAATCTCCCTGGGGGACCACACCCCCAATCTCCTTGTAACCCCAGCATGCAGGTATCACTGCGGTTGACAGGACTGGCCCACCCTGGGGGAGGCATGAAAGCGAAGAGAAGGCAGGTGACTCATATTTAGGAAACTCGGGTGATCCTCCCGAGCCACGTTTCTCAGGGTGTCAGGGGACAGCCACATGTGGGGAACCTCCTGGCCTGGCAGGTGGCAGACTCCTGGGACCCGCCTCAGACACGTTAATCAGGGAATCTAAAGGCGGGCGAACTCTGAAAAGTATCTATAAAGGAAGGACTCAAGCTCTGCTGTGAGCCCACTACACGTGGGGTCACGCAGGATGCAGCTCCCAACAAGCCACCGAGCGTCCAGTCTCCATTCCACCCTCATGGGAGGAACACCCATCAAGTCACAGAGCACAGTCTTCAGCCAACACCTTCCTGCGCGACCTCCACTGTCGCCCAGCCCTGCAGGAGTAGCCGCTGAGTAGGGCAAACAAGTCTTTGCTCCTGACCCTGCTCCCGACACACCTCACATTCTCACGGGAATCCCAGTAGAGTTCAGTCACAGCCGCCTTTCCCTCACAGCACCCACCTCTTCCACAATCGAATCCCAGGCTGGTCCTAGGCCCTGCTGCTCAAGCAACGGTCTCTGGCACCCGCACCTCAGGCTGTCCTCACGCAGACACCCGCACCTTCCCAAGAAGGGGATCCACACGCCCCGGCAGCTGCTACCCACCTCTACCAGGACATTTCGGAGGTTCCTAAGCAAACTCGACGCCCTTAGACTGAACACGGCTCTTCCCTCACAGACCCTGTCACTCCAACATGTCACCACCTACCAGACACATGCAACAAGCCTCTCCCCGCTCCACACTGTTGCCCGTTGGGGTCTGGCCCTCCGTCCTGTCCACATTTCCATTCCAGGACGTTCCTCTGGGGTCAGCAGCCCCAGACTCACCTCCAACACCTACCGCCCTGAAAACAACCTTCTTGATGCATCAAACAAAACACAGAAAACCACCCTCAAGAAGCACGTACCTTGAGTCACAGAGGAACACACTGTGAGCCCTGACCCTGGAAGAGATCTGTGCATGTGAGTACTTCGTAGCCCTGTCCTGACCTTCACAGCCTGTCAAACCCACAAGCATGCTCTCCTCTCTCTCCAGCTCCCAGCCAGATTCTGCCATTTTTCTCAGCTTTAAGACAACACCCAAGGCTTCTCACATGGCCCAGAAGCCAGCCCTCAATGGCCCCATGACCTCCCTCCTGGGGCTCATACGGCTGCATGCTCCCTCCTGCAGAGCTCAGGGCTGGTCAGTATGGCCCAAGGGACCAGCCACCTTGATGCTGGGTGTAAGACCAGCACTCTACATCTCTGGGGAAAGGAGGGGCCTTGGGCAGGGACGCACCTGGCAGCCCCAGGGAGGGACCAGGTGTGGGGGACCAGGCCTCCACCCACAGACACATCAGCACAGCATCCTGGAGCAGAACCTCCAGCCCAGCTGAGCCTACAGATGGCCGCAGCCCTGGACAGCATCTTCACGGTGACCCAGGGGGACTGGGCCAGAACCGCTCAGCAGGGCTGCCCTAAATTTGCAATCTGTAGAAGCTGTACAGTCATGCGTGTATGTTGCCTTAAGCCACTAGATTTTGGGATCACTTGTCAAACAGCGACGGACAGTGGATGTGCATGGGCTCCCAGGACACGATGGCCTCTGCCGGCCTCACCCGGGCTGTCTCATCTGTTCCCGCGACGTCACGTTTCTCAGAGCCAAAGGCTGCCAGGGCCCCCTCTTTTCTTCATAAAGTCGTTACAAGCTCACAATACAAAGTGAAAAGCAATCTGTAACATACAATGTATGACAAAATACAAAGTGGTGAATGCACAGGCGTAGACGTGCAAAACAGGCACATGCGTCAAACAGGTGCATGTACACATGAACAAGTGTACACACACGAAACAGGTGCACGCATGAAGCCGGTGTACACACGTCAAACAGGTGTGCGTACACACGTGAAAGCACCAGACATGAAGGGCTGTCTTTGTGAGCCTGGTTTTATGTATCTCCCTCACCCTTTTACATCTGGCACAATCACAAACACAGCACACCACAGTACTGAGGGGAAGCCCCAGCTTCTCAGGGGACATATGAGGCTTTTTATTTATGCCACAGGTTCCATCACTACATTCTAGAACTACAAGGCCCCCCACTGCCAGGGCTGGGTTGCCAGCCCACACGGACCTGCCCCTCGGATGGTGCAGCT
This sequence comes from Mandrillus leucophaeus, assembly GCF_000951045.1. Lineage (NCBI taxonomy): Eukaryota > Metazoa > Chordata > Mammalia > Primates > Cercopithecidae > Mandrillus > Mandrillus leucophaeus. The sequence continues at coordinate 79,694 of NW_012101316.1, read as the reverse complement.
GCTTCTAAAACAGAGGCTGAGCCCCACCCAAAGACCTGCAATACCTGTTATTAAATCAAGACTTGGCCATGGATAAATGTGAAGATTTTTATTAAATGTGACTCTGGAACATTCAAAGGACCATAACTGAATGCTTTCTGCAGGCCAGGGCATGGGAACCCACGGAGCCCCAACAAGGCAGACTTGGAGCTGTGTGGCATAGTTAGCACTGATTTTGACACTTGCCTTTTATATTCAGATTAAAATAAAAAACAAGACGCAAAAGTGGCTCACATTCTATTTCAATTCTCTGTATTTCTGTAGTAACTGGGCCCCTTTCCCTCTGGTTTCCCAGCCAAGCATTAAATAGGCCCAGCTGGGATTTGTCAAAGTCTGGGCCTCTGTTGTAGAGTAAGTGAGGGGTGCAGCTAGGGGAGTGGGGAATAGGGAGGGACAGAGGGAAGGAGAGAGAGAGAAACCCCCAAGGGCTGGAGGCAGGAGGGATGCTCCCTGGCAGCCTCAGACTCCCCCTTCCAAGGTAACTGAGAGCTGGCATCATGCACGCGGTGCCATCCTATGACTCAGCTGACACACGCCAGAATTACAATAAAATGCTTAAGGAGAAGAGTAAGCACCAGCATCTTCAGATTAGGGTAGTGTCCCAGTTTCATGCTTGCCTTGTATGACATTCTATAAATCGTAAAGATAATGCATTTTCTTACCAGCCACACTGTTCACCAAATACTAATAAAGACCAGACAGCATCTGAGTACCGAGCGTGTGTCAAGCCCGGTGAGGTAGGAATCATTTACTTTGCTAGAGAAAGAAACAGGCTCTGAGAGAAACTTCCTGAGGCCAGGCAGCTGTCTCCAAACCCACCTCGCGCCTCCTGACCCTGAGCGCGGAGAATCCAAGTCATTTACATGAATAATTTACCTGCATGCATGTTAGATTGAGATTCACCCCCCAGATCTCATCATTTCTATGCAGAAATGTGTCAAGGAAGGTACAATTCTATGACCTCGAGCTGGGGAAACAAAGGCAGGCACCCTCGACACAGATGTGGGGCGGAGGCGGGCGCTCAGCAGCACGTCCAGCCCTACCCAGTCACACAGCCACCCTGTCATGCCAGTGCAGGGCACGCCACCATGTCTCTGGGAAAAGCAGCTTCTCCTGCACAGGAATCTACCCCTGAAAGTGTGTTCCTGAGAAAGTGTTGACCAACAATCTCAGAAATCAGACACTGTAACATGCTTATCTATACAAGCTGCCTATGTCTGGGAATCACCGATCATTCCCATCTCGTCATCAATTATTTCTGGTAAATATTAAGTTAACTGAGGCAACACAGGAACAAAATAGTGGAAATGTCAGTGAATCTGCTTCACCTGCTGAAGAGCTGGGACTAATAATGAAACGGAAGGAATCTTGGAGAATGCAGCAGGACCCCAGGCCCCGAGGACCACCCCAGCCTCCTTCCACAGGAGAGTTAGTTGTGGGGCCAAGGAGTGGTTTCCAAGGAATCTCAGAGGTTTTCAAGGTCTTGAAAATTTAACAGGAATTGAATATTTGCATCTGAGTCACACGGGCACATTAAAAGTAAAATCTCTCCTTTCCACTAGAATTATGAGCTTGGGGCGGCGACACTGGCTGTATCTCATGCTCACGAGACGTTTGGAGGCAGCCGTGCATCTCGGGTGAATCATTTTCATAATGAACGAAGTGCTTGGGCCCTCGATCCAGGACCACAGACCCCACCAACAAGGGTCTAAACCAGGACAAGCCTCGGCCTGGAACGGCTGGTGTCCGTGGGGGCTGGGAGGAGCATCAAGGAAATGCAGGGGCAAGCCCCATGCAAGCTCGGCATGTCCTACCCCACGCAGTCAGCATCAACCACAGGGATCCTTTGTTTTTTGTTCAGGAAGGACCATATTAAAAAGCCCGGGGCCCGGGGCCCAGGGCCTGGACTCCTCAGAGCTCCCCACAGAGCCGGGTTAATTGGCGACTTCCCTCAGGTTAAAATCAACTATATATGGCTGCTGAGGGCATCTCAGAGCAGGTGCAACACTGAGCTTTCTTGCTGTCTGGGGAAAGCAGGAATTCCAGGCCTCTGCCTTCCTACCTCCCCAGAGGCTCTGGCCCAGGTGAGCTCAGCTTCTCCCAGGTAAGGAGCACAGGCCAGCTTCCCACATGCCCCTCAGGTCACACCACAGTGGTGCAGACCCTTGCACTTTGGCACGAGCTCTCACAACCCACCCCAGAGGCAGAAGCCCAGCCCTATGGCCCCGGCCTGGCAGTAGGCAGCTTATGGGGCCCCTGCTCAGGGTTCAGCACAGCGAGGTCCAGCCACACCGGGTGAGACATCCACCACCCGGCCATTCAGCAGGAATTCGGCAAGGGGCTCCTTCCCCTGACAAACCCGTCCTTCCTGTTCTCATCTCTCCTTCCTGCCCTGTCATGGCCACCCAGCACTGCGTCCAAGGCCTGACTCTCAGTTTCACAGGAAATCTAAGACAACTATGATTTTTAGAAACTGGGAGCTACATACAAAATGAGTCGGTAAAGCCAGTGTTCCACTGATCCTCCACTCCACACAGCAGAGAGCAGTCCTCGGGACAAAACCCATGGGGCGGGGAAGACGTGATCAAGGCGGGCAGGATGGATGAGCCATAAAGCGAGTGGTTCGGAGAGCAAGGCCACGTGAACACAAAGCTAAAGTCCTCAGTGTCTGGAAGACAACACACAGCAGATAAACACTGACCATTTGAAAAGAAAGCCTCACCGTTAAGAGTCCACCAAGATTTAAGTTCTTGAGTCACTTAATGTATCAGCACAGACTTTTCATAATGTCTGAAACTTGGGGCAGTCAACACATGAATCAGTTCTTCCAAGTCCATCGTTTTCTTTGCTGAGCCTCTTGATTCTCAGGCTGGTTTCAAAGTAAGCCCTTCTCTGTTGATGACTCAATAATTAAGGTACTTGAAAACACATTGACTTCCAAATTAATCTACTAATAAAATATTAATTATCACACTGGCCGCCATCCACAGAAAAAACACAATCATTATTTTTCTGGTTGTAAAAACATTAAAATTTGAGGCCCCCTTGGCCATCTGAACAGCCCCTGCTTTTGGCAAGGGCATTCCAAAGCTCATCTGTGGGCCCCGGCACACAGAAGCCCAGGCTTTCTTCATAGCAGCCCCTGGCCGAGATTTCTTGAGTCTCTCGCATGGAGGCGGTGTTTTACAAAGACAACGGCAGCACCTATGAGGGTCCCAGTGGGGTGCAGCCATGGCCACATGCACCACGCAGAGCAGCGTCTGGGGCTGCTGTGATGCCACAGACACATCTCGTCCACAGCACGTACTGCCTCTGAACCAAGGCTCAGACAACAGAAATCCCATTTCAGAAACCATCAATGGCTGAGGAAGCCATCTCAGAACTGATGTTCCGAGGGCTCTAATCTCTTTGAGATGCACTGACCTATTCAGAAAGGGAAAAATAATTCTTTGTAATTGGAAAGAAGCTAAATGTTAAGACTCACTTGGTTGCACAGAGCCCAGATCAGCATCATCTGAGAATCTGGAATAACATGTATCCAGGGCCCCATCTCAGAGCCACCAAATCAAACCCAACTCTGGTGGGAGGAGGACAGGCACTATTTTGGGGAGGTTTTTTTTGTTTTGTTTTTTGAGACAGAGTATCACTCTGTTGCCCAGACTGGAGTACAGTGGCACGATCTGAGCTCGCTGCAACCTCCACCTCCCAGATTCAAGCAATTCTCCTGCCTCAGCCTCCTGAATAGCTGGGATTACAGGTGCACGCCACCACACCCAGCTAATTTTTATATTTTTAGTAGAGATGGGGTTTCACCATGTTGGTCAGGCTGGTCTCGAACTCCTGGGTCTTGTGATCTACCCGCCTCAGCCTCCCAAAGACAGGCACCTGTTTTAACAGCCACCCCTGCTCCCAGCCACAACATGACTGAAAGTCGGCAGATAATAAACTGAGCTGTTGATTCTCTTAGTCAGAAAAGACTTCTTAAATCTGAATATTTCTGCCAAACAAACATTCTCTCCTCTGCTTACAAGCCGTGAGCATGATACAGGGAAGTTTGATTTTGTTTTTCTGTGACAGAGTCTTGCTGTCATCCAGGCTGGAATGCAGTGGTGTGATCTCTGCTCACTACAGCCTCCACCTCCCAGGTTCAAGGGATCCTCCTGCCTCAGCCTCCAGAGTAGCTGGGACTATAGGTGGGCACCACCTCACCTGGCTAATTTTTAGTTGAGACAGGGTCTTACCACGTTGGCCAAACTGGTCTCCAACTCCTGACCTCAGGTGATCCACTCACCCTGGCCTCCCAAAGCACTGGGATTATAGGCATGAGCCACCACGCCTGGCTGAAAAGTGTTTGACAGAGGCTGAGGGGAGGCTCCTGTCTCATCCTGGGACATCCACGTCCCACCCAGCTTCCCACACCGACTATGATACTCGAAACATACAGCAAGGGCAGTTGCATCCCCACAGTTCTCTGCACTAACGCCACAGCTGCATGAGCTGCCACAGCCCTGGAGCTGCCACTCAGCCTTATCATGCTGGCACAAGCACAGTGGAAACTACCGAGCCCCCAAGAGGGAGGAGTAGGGGTCCAGGGGAATGAACCAGGAGGGAAGAAGGGGGAGTGCAGCCCAGGGAGTGAACCAGGAGGGATGAGTGTGGCCCAGGGGAGTGAACCAGGAGGGAGGAGTACAGTCCAGGGGAGAAGGCAGGAGTGCAGCCCAGGGGAGTGAACCAGGGGGGAGGAGTGTGGCCCAGGGGAGTGAACCAGGAGAGAGGACTGTGGTCCAGGGGAGTGAACAAGGAGGCTCTTGGGGTAGCAAGTTCACACACCTCAAATACCTCGCACATCCATCCACGTGCAGGGAAGGGACGGAAGCCACGCAGGACCTGTAGTGCTTTCTCATCGCAAATGAGGAGTGAGGATACCGACTCACTCATGAAATCAGAGTTAAAGTTCTACCGTGGTGGGGAGACGCTGTTCAACAAGTTTCATAGACCCAAATGGGAACAAAAAGAAACCAATCATACAAGATCAGTGGATGGAAAGGGATCAGAAATTTAAGCCTGTAACAAGCTTTCAGAAAAAACTTCACTTGATCTGCAAGATGGCTGCAGCTCTGCCTGATCGTTTCTGAAAATGTCTAACCCACAATGAGCCCTCTCAGAGCCATTCAAGAGGAGTAACAAAATCAAAATGCCAAGGCATACTCCGTATTTTAGATGGCCTGCAACAGTACGGAAATGAGCAGCGGTGCCAGAGCTTTCAAGTTTGTTTGAAGTAAATTCCAGCATGAGGGCAGCATCTTCCTGGCTGAAGCAATGAGGTGGGCTCCTGCTCACCGCATGGGAAACCAGCTTTCAGGTAAAGTGCTGTCAAGGGTCTGCAAACCATGATCCCCGAACCAGCCTTGGCCAGAGAACCAGAAGTGATTTTTACACTTTGAAGTTTTAACAAAAGAAAAATATGCAGAGACTTCTGTGGCCCACAAAGCATAACACGTTGCCTACCCTGCCCTTTTACAGGAGCTTCTAGGCTTTGTTGTCAGTTACAAAGTGTTTCCATAAAATAATGTAACTGATTCTCAAGCATGCCAGGAAAAGTCACACAACCCTCAATGGAGATGCACCATCCTGGGTTTCACACAGATTTTAGTTTTGTAAAAGCCAAACTAAGGGAGGTAATTCAGCTAAGTATTATAGTAACACAATTTGAGATACATAATGATGTGTGACAACAGAATAATTGGCATTCCTGTGAGACAATAAACTAGCTCAAACTCAAACACAAAATAACAAACCAAAGCATGTTTTGGCCTCTCAAAGTGATTAGTGAAATTGG
>NW_012101316.1:58042-72958 GCF_000951045.1 Mandrillus leucophaeus | reverse complement strand
GGCTAGTTTTTTGTATTTTTTAGTGGAGACGGGGTTTCACCATGTTAGCCCATGTTGGGATGGTCTCGATCTCCTGACCTCGTGATCCGCCCGTCTCGGCCTTCCAAAGTGCTGGGATTACAGGCTTGAGCCACCGCGCCCGGCCCAGGAAACAGTTTTAAAGAGGCCAAGCACAGGGCCCTGCTGACACAGTAGCAAGCCCTGCAGAGGCCTGGGCATGACCCGCACCCCACGATCCCTGGCTCCTGAAGTCCACTCCTCCCCCGTGGGAGCCTGATCCTGGGTCTACCTGAATTGCTACCATTCCTAAGACATGACCCACGTGTGCCCACCTCCTCCTTTAACTGTTTCCCACAGCCCAGAGGCATGTGCTCTTCCATCCAGACAGACATCACACTTCAGCACCCGTACCTGACACCACTTCAGCCAAAAGCTTTTCTCAAACCTCCCCCCACACCTGCCGGTCACACAGATCTGCACCTATCACCTTTCTCACACGAATTCTCACGTATTCCTGTGTAGCACCATCCAACTGATCATAGTCTGTTGAGGAGGAAGCTCTGTAGATAAGTCCACATCCTACTTTGCTCCCAAGCACACGGTCTTGTATGTGGCAACCGATTAACAGCAAATTCATTTCAGCACAACATTTCCATTTGAAGAAACACAGAGCATAGAGCTCTGGTCATAATTAAAAGCGTGTTTCCTTCGTCATTGAAATTCCATGTACTGCTGCAACAGCAGCACCCCCTCCTCGCCAGGCTCTGCTCAACAGATATCATTCTTCCAGCGCACAACTCCCATCGGAGCCCCGGCAGCAAGAGCCCCACAGGCTTCCCAGCTCCTCAGGCTGCGGCTTCCCTGCTGGGCCAGCACTGGCCTAATGACACGACAGCCACACGATGGGAGTGGTGCCCCCAACAACGACAGGATCGGAAGACCGTCGACTGCTCTGTAGAATGGAGACATGTTTGTAGTCCCTGACATTTCCACTGACAGGCTGCTCAGCCAAACTGGGAAAAATCCACAAAATAGAAAGAACCCATGGGAAGGAGCACTTCTCTCCAACCTGGCAACAAACGGTGGCTGTGCAATCGACCCCTTCGGGATAACTGTTGACTGCATCTCAGGTCAGCAACAGCCCCGCTGAGGGCCAAAAAATCAGCTCCCCTCCGGCCCTCACTTCCTAAGGGGCAGCCCTCCTCCCAGGCCGCCTCTCCTGGAAGATCAGCTCTGGATGCACCCATGAGGTTTAGGAACCGGTTCTGGGGCTCATTTCCCAGGCTCCTGCCCACCACCCTCCCTCTTCCTCCTTCTCCATCTCCCTCTTCACTCCCATCCTCCCTCCCCCTTTCGCTTCCCTTCTCTCCTTTCCTCACCCTCATTTCCTTTCAGCCCTCACCTTCCTCACTGCACTTCCCCATCCAACTCAGCTGACGCATTCTCAGGTCAGTAGAGGGTTTTCTTTCACTCCATGTTTTTATTGCAATGATCATTCTTAATGAACAGAAACCTGTTTCGGACCATGTGGATGCCCTCTCATGACCAACTGCTGCCCCGTGGCTCTGTGTCCACTCAGTGTCCTCACGGCACAGGTGCCCAGCAGTATGGCTGTGACCAGGAGCAGCAACATGGGAGAGGTATCCCAGCCAAGAGGCCCTGCAAAGCCTCCCCAGCAAACCGGAGCAATGCCCAGGGCGTTAGGGAGAGCGCCGTGCTCATGATGTAAGCAGTTCAGCTTCCACAAACTGTCCATCGACTGCAAATTACTTTCTTTCCATGGTTACAAAAGAACCATAAGCATTATGAAATATGTTCTTGGTTTCATGTTTGTGAAATCTAAGCAACATTATAATAAAAATCACTGAACTCTGCCCGAGGCTCTAGGGGTGTTTTCCTCTCTGAAAAGAGCCCCTTTCGGGGCTCAGGATTGAGTGACAGCCTTCAATCACAGTTATCCTAGTGGTAACAGGGAACTCCTCAGCCTGCCGGGAACTGGGGCCCTCGACAGCCTCACGGCTCCACACGCCAGTGTTCTAAGGATCACACGTGTGCAGATGGGAAAGCTTGCTGCACACACACCAGGTGCTAACAAGCCCCAAATGTCTCACTCATACTTGCTAACCACACCTCTTCCCTCAGCCTCCACGGCGTTTCACACTCTGCCTTTAATATAGAGATGAATCGTGCATCCTGAGCGCCACAAAAATTCAGCTCCTTCAGGGCAGAGCGGTGCATCTTTCCATCACGGGGTCCTCACTCCCGCTGGTACAGAATTTGCAGAGTGCGCGAGTCTAACATTGATACTTTCTCAATATTCCCTTCACACCCCTCCAAAAACAAGAATACTGCCAGCTTCTTACCGAGGTTGTAATGAGGAAAATATTTTTCTCTTGTTTGTCACATTTTAATGTAATACTTGTGGAGAACGTGACTCTGCATTTACACTGTAAGCACCCACACTGTGAACATTCTGCTCTCCCGTGACTGTATTCACAGGTCACAAGGACAAAACTTCTCCATAGTAGCCAAAAAAAAGAGAAAAATATATTTTTTCCCATGACTTCCACTCATCTGAAAGACACAGATGTGGTTTTTCCTTCCTAAAAAGATCCAAATGATCCACAAGCCAGGTTTAATAAACACGTTGGTCCAGGTGGGAAAATGACCCCTCAGCCTCCCTCCCCTCAAAGACCAGGGCAGCCAGGAAACTGCGCTCTCCAGTAAATGACAGCCGGCAGGATTCCCTAAATAAGCAACTGGAAGATTCCCATCTTGCAGAGGGCGCCTTTCAAGACTCAAGATTTTCCCACACTCCCTGAATGTCCTACCAAGAACAGGGCTAGCCAACTGAGGACTGAGGCAGTAAACAAACATGTTTTCGGCTAGGTGCGGCAGCTCACGCTTGTAATCCTAGCACTTTGGGAGGACAAGGCAGGCGGATCACAAGGTCAGGCGATCGAGACCATCCTGGCTAACACGATGAAACACCCATGTCTACTAAAAATACAAAGAATTAGCCAGGCATGGTGGCAGGCACCTGTAGTCCCAGCTACTCGGGAGCCTGAGGCAGGAGAATGGCGTGAAGCCGGGAGGCGGAGTTTGCAGTGAGCTGAGATCATGCCACTGCACTCCAGCCTGGGCAACAGGGCAAGACTCCGTCTCAAAAAAAAAAAATAAGTAAAATTTAATAAGTTTTCAGCAAATAGCATCATCAACCCACAAATGAGAGGTACCGTTTTCATTTTAGGAGGGAAACACTACAAAGCACGTACATTTTAGCCCATAAGTGAATTCTTTGGGCGTTCCTGTGTCTGCTGTCAAATGCAGCACATCACCTCAAAAGGCAAAGTTCTATAAGTCACATCCAAGGTGGGGAAAAATCATTCTAAGTTTTAGCAATTCAGTAAGAACCTGATCAAGAGAAACCTACTTGTTCCAGACTCTAAGCAGAAATATATTGCTACAATGTAATGCAAAGGGATGATTTAGAAAATTTCAATGCTAATAAAAGACAAAAATGTAATTGGATTTATTCTACTCTAGACAGAGAGCAGCCAGACAGTTCACCCATAAGTAATTATTGCTGCTGTTTTTCAGACAGGATCCCAACTCTGTCAACAAGGCTTGACAGCAGGGCCCTGATCTCCACTCACTGCAAGGTCCACGTCCCAGGCTCAAGTGATTCTCTTCAGCCTCTGGAGTAGCTGGAACTACAGGTGTGCAGCCATCACACTGAGCTAATTTGTGTGTTTTCAGTAGAGATGGGATTTCACCAGATTGCCCAGGCTGGTTTTCTGGGTCTCAAGCTCCCAGGCTCAAACAATCAGCCTGCCTTGGCCCCCCGAAGCACTGGGATTACAGGCGTGAGCCATCACGCCCCGCTTTTTTTTTTTCTTTTAAGTGATTAATGTGCTTCAGAGTCTTGTAGACATTTAGAAAAAAAAAAAAAAAAGAAGAAGAAGAACAAGCAAATTCTGTAAGGGAAAGAAACCATTAACACGTTTTACACATCTCAAAACTCAAAACTGAAATGCTAAGAATAAAATGTATTTTTATTCACAGAAGCAGCATTCTTAAAGTTCTGTAAAAGTGATACCATGACCACCACCACATCACAGACGAGCGTGGCAGGACTGCTCAGGCTTCGAACACATTCTGAACAGTCCTCCTGCAAACTGTCCTCAAGGGGAACACTTCATTCTGTCTTTTATTCAAATTAAGTATCTTGCAAGGGAGTTGAAGAAAACTGCATAGCAGATTTTAAAACTTCAATGCTTTTCTCAATTTTCACCACATTCTGATACATTTTACTGACTACACTGCCAATAAGTTTAAAGTTTTTTGCATCGATAAAGACAATGCTCCTTTTAGCAATAGGTTTTTTTGTTTTCATACAAAGATCTATAACTTAAGCTAGTAAACTGGGCATTTCACAAAGATTTGACACAATTCCTAGCACAGATTTTAGCAAAATAAAACTGTTATCTTTCCACAATTAAATAACCAAGCATAGGAAACTGCACAGTTAAAGTAACTGTTCCATTATTTTATATAAACCCAAATGATAAAGTAGAGTATGCTTTGGAAAACAGTATTTCCATATGCTAACGATGAAGCAGAAGACAGTTCGTCAGTCTCATATGACATTTGACAACCGAAGTACTCTGGCCCAAGTCCACCCCGGTTAAACAGAAATGAGGTAAACGTGTGAGTGACCGTGGTGGGGTACTCTGATGGCCACAGTCCGGGAAAGAACAGCTAACATTTTTCTTCTTCATGGGAAAACTGAAACATATTCAGGAGACCTTGATTCTTTAAAACACAGTCTGCCCCAGTACTAACCTTAAGCTCCCAGTGATAAAGATTGCGAATAACCACAGAGGTGTTTATCGAGGCCCTCAGAAAATCATGGACATGGTACATACACAATGTTTTCAAACACTCAATGCTGCCAATATGTTAAATGCGCTGTAGTACCACAGGTCTTGAGCAGGACCAGAAGCGTCGCAGCCTGGTTACCTGTCCTGGTGTTCAATGCTTTGTATGTGCAAAACCTGCTGTTACAATTTACTGGGCTTAATATGATTCAGTTTGTCACAGAAGAGAGCTACGACATTTACTTAATTCCACACAGGGATTCTCAGGTTCACCTTCCACGAGTGACTGCTCTGTCCACTAGACAGCGGAGGGAAGACCCAGGAAAGGCCTGGGAGATGCCAGGTGCTCACAAACTGGTATCAGTCTGCTGCTTTTGGCTTAAAGGAAAACAGACATAGAAGAAACTAAAAGGACTCACTACACCTAATATCACAACGTTCTCAACTTTACCTTAGCCAAAAATAAAAGCGGAAAAGCAAAACTACTCACTCCAGGGCATGATTCCAGTGCCAATCTGAAACATGGAATATTTAGAAGACAAAGCTTATTGTGAGTGCAATTATAATACACACATAAAACACTGGTTTCACAAAACCCAGTCTTTGCGATTGCTTTTATAAAAAGTAAAATTCTCATGAGGATCGCATACATTAACTGATTTTCAAATGAAGGGACTGGTAAACTTCAGGGCATATGATTTCTGCCACACACGAGGGGGAGCAGTGAGAGAGAAGAGCTAGGATCAAGTTTGCTGAAGCTGTCCTAGGACTGACACTCACTTTCTGCCAAAACAAAAACACAGGAGTCTGTCAACTTCGATAGCAAGCTCTGCTTGAGAGCATCAAGATGTTAAAGTTGCAAAGGGGCTTCTCCCTGCTATGGGCACGTGTGATCTTTGTAAAAACATAGCACAGCATCATCAAAAACCAGGAAAGAACAAAAGCCTTCCAGACATGAAATCCAAGAGCAGAAGGGAGCAGAGTCCAAGTTTGCTCAACAGAACTGTTCCCGGAGGAGAACAGCACAGAGGACGTCACAGGGAGGGCAGAGCAAGCAACAGAGGCTTCCATCTCGCCAGCAAGCAGGGCCTGAGCCAGGGGCGCAGTCTCCTCCAACCTGACAAGGAGGCACGAGGAGCCACAGAGAAGTCAATTCAGGGTCCTTTTCAGAAAGGGGCAACAATGAGAAAATCTGGTCTTACCCAACCCCCCCCCCCCCCCACCCCACGGTAACAGCTGAGCTCGCACGTGCATCTATCACGTTCCCCACCCCCTCATGAAGATGCTCTTCCTGCACCCGGGTGCCCGTCTCCATGCTGCTCCTGAGGACACACCTGTTGCCATCCAGTAGTGACCAGGAATTCACCTTTGTCCGGGAGAAGCAAATGTAGAGTTCACACACTCCTGTACGGGTTTGCTGGCCAAGAATCTAACCGCGCCGTCCGATTCCAGATGTGCTGGTACCAAGCAGAACGTCTGATGTCTGGCATTTATAAACAGTATCAGTCGGTTCTCCTGGGACTCCCAGGCAGCCGCAAGATGGAGGGAGACGTTGCCCTGTTACCCCCAGCCAAAGCAAGGCTGAGAGGCAAACACCACAGGCCACATCACACTCGAGTACTGACTCTTGACAATCGCTCGTTAAGAAGAGTTCGGGATACAGGCGTCAGACAGGCCTGATCTCAGCCATGGGACAGCAGTTACTGCCCACAAGTCCCGTATCTAAGCCCCGACTTGCCCATCTGGCCTTCCTTCAGGAACAATGCCCACCTCACAGTGCTGCCATGAACGCTAAGTCAGCATATACATACACAACTAAATTCATTTCAATTGTGCTTTCTACCCCAATTTAATACAACCAGGCGCTATCATCGAGACTGAATAACCGATATTAGAACAGAAGGTCAGGCCAGGGATGGTGGCTCAGACCTGTAATCCCAGCACTTCGAGAAGCTCAGGTGGGTGGATCACTTGAGGTCAGGAGTTGGAGACCAGCCTGGCCAATATGGCAAAAACCCATCTCTACTAAAAATAAATTATCTCGGGCATGGTGCCACACACCCTGTAACCCCAGCTGCTAGGGAGGCTGAGACATAAGAATCGCTTGAACCTGGGAGGTAGAGGTTGCAGTGAATGGAGATCATACTACTGTGCTCCACCCTTCCAGCCTGAGTGACAGAGCAAGATTCTAACAAAAAAAAAATAAATAAATAAAAGGTCAAGATGAAAACTGCTTGCCCAGGTCCACGTTCCATATACTTAAAACATAAAATTCATTAGCTGGTACTTGACCAAGTTGTTTTCTTCATTACTGTCTTGTATATCCTTCTAACACGGCTCAAAATGTTTCCATTTGGGCACACCTCGAGTATAACAAAAAATAAAGTGCCTATATTTCATAAATGAGCAAGTTCCAGTAAGGCTGCATCCTGCTCTACTTAATCCTTTGACAACGTAAAACTGAGCCATCCTGACATAGCACTGACACGTGGTACAAGAAGAATGACCTCCAATTAAGTCGCTAGATTTAGAGAACACATAAATATAGTTTATCACTAATTCACTAGCGATTAGCAAGATTTATAAAGGAAGAAAAAGTATCAGGACTGTAACTAGGAATAAAGGCAAAAATAAACATGAGAAGTTAGTCACGTTTAAATCAGTACCCTTTCTGTGGGGCCATAACAAAGTATACACAACAGGTGTGCAAACTGTCATATTAAGCTGTCGCCAAGCTCTCTATGAAGGTGGTAAGAGCGTCCCAAGTTGCAGAGCCTTGTATTCCTATTTAAACCCTAAACAGCCAACACCACACTCAGCACGCAGTGAGAACTCTGAAAGCTCAGAGGAACGCATGATGGGATGAAGGGCCCCAGCCCTGCCATCACCCTGCTGCTTATTAAAAATATAAAACAAAGCCCTGCCTTCAAGGTGCTCAGATCTAACTAGTACAAGCTTTTGCTTTTAACAAGTTAACTATGAATGATGAAGACTCTCAACAGCTGTGAGAAATGTAAGGCAACCTAGTAAGAGGAACTTGGCTGAGACTAAACCCAGAGATGGTTTTTTAACCACAGAAGCGGAAAGAACTGAAGAACCTTACAAAAAGTTGGCAGCAATTTCTATTTCTCTATGGTAGAACCTGGAATTTACCTTTGAGATGGACTGTCCTTCTGTTCTGAAAAATCAGATTATTCTTGCAATCCTCCATCAGGAGGGAAATTCCCAAAGGCATGGAAAACCAACTACTAATTTAAAAAACCCCAAAAAAACTACCTACGATCTTAGAGGTGAGATTTATTATTCTCAAATTCCCAATTTGGAAATATTTTGCACAAAGTCCTTATTTTCCCCATTTACTTGAAAACTCTCTATTCTTTTGTCCTAAACATCTTCTTTCTCATCCTTCCAAACAGTACCTGAAGATGAACTTACATATCGTTTTAAATGTTAACAAAGAAGATACTCCATTTGTCATGAACTGTTTATATTCACAACTGTAGGAGGGATTTTGCTACATCGTGAGGAATAACACAAGGCAGTAAATACGCCACGAATAAAGAACAGTAGAAAATGGACACATTTCCTGATGAGTGGCGATTTCTCATTGAGCTGCTGACAAAGTTATAATATGGAAAGCTAGACAGCTGCTATGTTCGTTCTACCTCACTTCAGTGACCGAGTCATTGTTGTTTCAGTTCCTTCTCTCGTCTGGGGATGAGACACACCTCACAGAGCTGTTTGTGATTTCAGGAACACACACATCAATGAAGTGATTGTTCCTAAATCGTTGCAAAGGGCATAGGAACCTGCCAAATTTCAACTTGGTTGCAACAAACAACTGTTTTCATCCTACACTCTCCGGTGCCAGCAAGATGGTGCATTCTTGGATCCCTGAGGGATCCCTATTCCTGGTGCCATAGAACGCACACACATCTAGATCCACATAGTGTACGTGTATGGTACACTGTACCACATGTACATGCATAGAGCGTACACACATCCGAATACGTATAGTGTACATGAGTGCACTACATGCGTACAGAGTGCACACATATCCAGATTCATGTAGTGTACATGCATAGACTGTACACACATCCAAATATGTATAGTGTACAAGCAAGTTCACTACGTGTGTACAAGCATAGAGCATACACACATCCATATCCATATAGCATATGTACATAGGTATGCTATCATGTATGCAAAAGCATAGCATGTACACACATCTATATGCATACAATGTACACAGGTATACTATAACCTGTATGTACATGCATATGGCATACACATGCACATCCATATGTACACAGGTATGCTATTTGCTATATGTATACACATGCATATAGCTTACATTCTTATCCATTGTACGTAGGTGCACTGCAGCACGCATACACATGTGCAGTGCACATGTATACAATGTACATCAGTACACTAACGTATAAAGCATAAAGTATACACATACACAATAGCGTACATACATATACAGCATGTATTAGTGTGTATCCAGAAGTTTATTCAGTGTGCATAGTGTACATGCATGCTTGTATGCACATATATATATATGTGCACAAATAATGTGCATATACCCACATGGTATACGTACACAGGTATGTATATGGCATTAAATACATGCATGTATGTACACATGCAGAACAGATAGGTGTCCAAACGTGTACATATAACCATAGTGCCCATAGTTATACACACATACATGCGTGTAGGGCACATATGTTTTGTACATACCTATACATTGTAAATATATGCACAGTGGAACTACACGTAGTATGTGTACACCACATACACACATGTACATTTATACAGTACACATGTACCAAGACCCAGAACGGGTCATGAGTATTAACACTGCAGAAAGGCTTCCAGTTCTACCTACGTGAATTTCTTTTCAAACTATAATCGAACTCATACAAAAAGGGTTTTAAGGAAATTAATGAATAAAACTAGTGACAAAAACAGTGGGAAGGGCACAACCACTTTCCCTCAGAGCTCTGGGCCTGACCGTGGAAGTTCAGAGGTTTCCTAATGCAGTACACGTCAGGACTGACTCACGATGAAGCGCTCCTTAAAAACGAGAAATGTGTCCTCATGTTTTGGCCTTTGAGACAAAGCTTCTTATTTAATCAAGTTCTGACTGAATTTGACTCACAGTACTCTGGCAGATTCTTCATTTTCTGGTGAGACAGACAAATGTCCCAGGGTGAGGGCAATGCCAGCCCTTTCAGGGTCAGCTTTTCAAGGAGCGATGTCTGGCAGAACACAATCCAACACCATAGAGTAAGATCCCCCACCCAGCCACTTAGACGCTTTCTGATGCTTACTCTAGTCTACATGTTTCCCTTTCTTGAATTCAGACGGTGGAGGAGGGGGAACCAAAAAAGTCAAAACCAAAAACAAACAGCCCATGTGTTTGTATGTCTGAAAAGTTAATACATCCACATCCAACTTTCTAAATGAGAGATGGCAGGTATGATGGTCACCGAACAGTGGCCACTGTTGACAAAATACAAAGTCTTCTGCAAATATGAACGGGTTTCTAGGAATACAAAAGTCAAGGGAATTTACTTCACATATTAAAGTTGTCAAGGGCGCTCATCAGAAATGTACTTAGAGGTTTTCTTTTAAAGTTATTTTTGAAGATTTTTAAGTTGCAATACTTAAAAGCCTCTGGAAAAAGAAAGGATACAGGTATCTGGAAGATTTATACTAAATGATTTTAATGTCTTTTTGATAAAGTTAAATCAGGTCAGCCTTGAAGTAATTGGTTCCACTACTCTGAGGCTGTGGATGGAATCCACCACACCACGAGACAATTGAATAAGCAGCAAGTCTGCACACACAGGATGCAGGCAGTGAGCCAGCCTGACCAGTTGTCAGGTTCTGGGTCAGTTCCACCCAGGCCCCACTGGAGATGAAAACCTGCCCTTTAGAAGGCTTCAATCCCCCACACCTTTCAAAATCGAATCCTCTCCAACTGCGGCCCGAGTCCAAAAATCTACTGACATCTTAGCCTGCGTTAGGCCAGCTGTCCCCCAGCCTTTTTGGCACCAGGGATGGGTTTCATGGAAGACAATTTTTCTGGAGGGTGGTTTTGAAATGCAACTGTTCCACCTTAGGTCAGGCATTGGATCCTCATAAGGAGCACCTCGGAGATCCCTCACATGCAGTTTACAATAGGGTCCCGGTGCCTAGGAGAACACGTGGCTTAAGAGAGGGTCCCCGTGCCTTACGAGAGGGTCCCAGCGTCTAGGAGAACACACAGATTGCAATAGGGTCCCAGTATCTAGGAGAATGTAATGCTGCCGCTGATCCAAGAGGAGGCAGAGCTCAGGCGGTCATGCTCACTTCGCCCACCATTCACCTCCTGCTATGACCCCGGTTCCTAACAGACCATGGACCAGTACGTACCAGTCTGCAGTCCAGGACTAAGCCCTACTGGCCAGCACACACACCAGCCCAGGTGGAGACACCACTTGTGACCCTGCTGGGCAGGAAGGAAGCCTGAGGGCCATTTCCTGACCAGGATGCCACACACCCAACCCAAATACAGAGGTTCTCCATAAAAACCCACTGTACACTCAACAGAAAACAGAGCCACACCTGGGCAACATAACAAGATCCCATCCCTACAACAAAGAAAAGACAATTAGCCAGGCACGCTGTTGCGCACCTGAGGTCCCAGCTGCTTGGGTGACTCAGGTGGGAGGATCGCCTGAGCCAGGGAGGTCCAGGCTGCAGTGAGCCGGGATTATGCCACCACATGCCAGCCTGTGTGACAGAGTAAGACCTTGTTTCAGAAAACACAAATAAACTAAAAACCAAGAGAAACTGGGTGCATTTAGGGTGGAAGAAACCCCAAAGGAGACTAGAGAATGGCATGATAGGGTTTCTATCAGGAAGAACAGCGCGTCCCCAAACCAAGTGTTCATGCCCTTATGAGACCCTGTGCTTGGGAAGCACCAGGGAGGCCACGTGTCTGGCCTCTTCCTGCTTTAAATAAAGTGGAACCAGACACTGTAATGACACAAAGTGGCTATGACAAAACTTGGAGGTTCTAACTGAGAAAATAATTACATTTGTTAGTTCCTGTGACATAGTCTCAAAACAATGGAAGGAAGGTACCATTTTCAAATAAGACAATTTCTGATGTCTATTCAAGTGCTACCTCTTGGGAAAATAGGGAAGACTAATTTTCTCTGTAGACAGAACACACAGACCATTTTGCCACACATAATACAAGGCGATTTATGGCAGTTGCTGCATATTTTCACATGTATCAACTTTTGGGCATCTTCTAGGTTTGCAAGAGCCAGTGACTACTTTTATTTCCCACAAAACACACACACATGCATGAGAATATCTCCTCCAATGGAGCATCTACACTAATAGGAAGAAGAATGTTGTACTCCAAGTGTATCTGCAAACACGGTTTCTTCTGAAAATCCAAGTGCATGCAAAGCAAACACGGCAAATCACTAAAGTGCACAGGAGAGCGGAGCACCTCTTAGTAGAAAGAATGTGTAGGATAGCTAGTTGGGAACATTATTTTAAAAAGTTTGTATGGAATGAGTTATCTCAGGGAGCCTGTTTGGTACCTGCATTAAAAGACAATTCATTATTCTACATCGAACCTTTACAGAAGATCCACAGTAAGATCCCTGGAAATGGCATTCCCCTAGTGAATTTTCAATGCTCAGATTTCAGTATTGATACAGCTTTGTAAGCAGTCAGGAGAGGGGCGGCTCAGAGGCCAACAGCACACAGGCCAGGGCCCTCCTGTGTCCGACAGCCTTGCCTGGGCCTCACTTTCTGCCCTGCCCAGGGCTACTCATGACATTGTGTAGAAATGGATCTGTGCACGCCAAACAGCTCTCAGCAGGCGCTCAACAGCCGGAAGCAGTTCCACCACCATCATCCCCCTTCTAACCAAATAGAGAACACCTGGTACAGAAGCAGGAGAAACAGATATTAAATGAGTTGGCAAAGCCAAAATCCACCGGATCTACCACTCCAAAACAAACATACACCACTGCCCAATATTGATGTGAGCCAAAAACATGGAAGTCCTGAGGGCCCACACTGACCACAGCCAGATACCACTTCTGCAAGAACCAAGCACGCTCCTAGAGATCACCCGTGATGACCCAGGAGAGCAGCTTTGAGCAGAGGCAAACGTGAAGGAGAGGCACAGGGGCCAGGGCGCTGGGTGTGCCCATCTTTGTGACCTCACTGAGATTGCTGACCTCTGGCCCTTGGTGTCCATCCTATGGAGGAGGTAGCCCCCAATCCCTGCCTCCCTTCAGCACTGACTGAGGCTGCCCTGAAGTCTCCCCAGGGTTGAGACTGCTTCTAAATCCTGTTAACTGCACACCCACATAAACAAAAAACAAAATATCAAGTATGCAGACAGGAAAAGAAAAATATGTGAATCCTCCCCTGTTCGACAGGCATTTTAAAAGTGACAGAAAAATTGTGATAGTCTTTGAACCACCACCAGCTATCACATCCTGTTGAAATGTTTTAGCTAATCAGGAACATCTTTACCAAGCACCTGTGTTTTTAGGAAATCAGCTGACAGATTCCAAATAACCTCGGAGCCTGCAACCTGACCCCCACTCACGCGCATCACCTCTCCAGCGGAACAGGCCCTGGACACCTTTCAAATGGTGAGGAATGGGAACAAGGGTAGCTTTCCCTCACCACAAAACAAGCTCAACCCTGAGGAGCCCGGAGAACAGCGACGTTTGTTTAGACGCTTTCCCACTGACCTTGTCAGAGCGAACGTTCCCATCCCACGCTGCCCAGTGTTTTACTCTCCCTGGGATACCAGCAGCCGTCAACCCTCACAAGCTGGAAACAGAGGCCAAGCTGACAGGAGGCCTCTATCCATTCCCTACTGAATTCGCTCAGGACACGGATGTTCCCAAACACACATGGCCCCGAGTATTCCACACCTGGAGAACGTTCAAACAGACGCTGCAAAGACGTTCCCCTAAAGAGAAACTCAGTTTCTAACTTCCCTTAGGGAAAAATATGAGGCCCAGAACTTTCCAGAAAATCAACTCTGGGAGGAAACCACTCACCTCTGGCACTTCCTAAACCTGCCTTCCCGCAGGTGCTCAGGGATGTCCCCGCACCAGCCCCGTCCACCCAGGACAGCAGCAGGGCTCAGGCAGCCAGCACCTGGGCAGCTGGCGAAGCAACCCCAGGGTGAAAAACGTCATCCCAGGCACTGCTTCTTGGAGCCCCTCAGCGAGAAAAACAGAGGTGGGACAGAATCGAGGGCTGACTCGAGGCTGGGGAGCCGCAGACCCTCACAGCTCAATCATAGGACACCCCTTTCTGTGGACAGAGTCCAGGAGAGGCCAGCACAGAGACCCTCATGCCAGCTCCACGGGCCGGCATCCTCCAGGGCTGCAAGTTTGTGATCACAGCTTCAGAATCTGGTTCCAGAATCTTCCAGAATCAGACACACCAAACTGTAGAGCTGCCAGGACAGCAGGGCCCAGGAGCAGGCTCAGGGGAGGACCAGGTAGAAATCCCACACACAGCACATACGTGTGCATGCTTACTCCACCACATGCCACTCCTTCACCCAATACTATACACGCAAACACATGTATGCCATCCATACACACCCTCAAATACACTCACCAAATGTGATGTGTGTACACTCCACACACACCTTCAAATACATACGACACACATGAACATGCTCACTCCACCCACACCTGCTAAATACACTCACCACACACACACAAACATGACACACGTGCACACTCATTCGAGACATCACTCCCCTCTCACCAAGTATACAGGTGCACACACCCCCCACTCCAGAGACTTCAGACTCCACAAGCTTTGGTTTCTCCCACTGTTTCATCACATGAGATCGACACACAGGTGTCATTTACTGACATCTAACACCCGGGGAGGCCCTTAGAACTGCAGTCACAAGTCAGCTTCATTCAGGCATTCATCACCAGCCTCCTGAAGCCACCTCCTGTCCCCACGGGGA
>NW_012101316.1:56361-57992 GCF_000951045.1 Mandrillus leucophaeus | reverse complement strand
GCATCCTCCAGGGCTGCAAGTTTGTGATCACAGCTTCAGAATCTGGTTCCAGAATCTTCCAGAATCAGACACACCAAACTGTAGAGCTGCCAGGACAGCAGGGCCCAGGAGCAGGCTCAGGGGAGGACCAGGTAGAAATCCCACACACAGCACATACGTGTGCATGCTTACTCCACCACATGCCACTCCTTCACCCAATACTATACACGCAAACACATGTATGCCATCCATACACACCCTCAAATACACTCACCAAATGTGATGCGTGTACACTCCACACACACCTTCAAATACATACGACACACATGAACATGCTCACTCCACCCACACCTGCTAAATACACTCACCACACACACACAAACATGACACACGTGCACACTCATTCGAGACATCACTCCCCTCTCACCAAGTATACAGGTGCACACACCCCCCACTCCAGAGACTTCAGACTCCACAAGCTTTGGTTTCTCCCACTGTTTCATCACATGAGATCGACACACAGGTGTCATTTACTGACATCTAACACCCGGGGAGGCCCTTAGAACTGCAGTCACAAGTCAGCTTCATTCAGGCATTCATCACCAGCCTCCTGAAGCCACCTCCTGTCCCCACGGGGAGTGGGGGCCGAGACCAGAGACCCACGGGGAGTGGGCGCAGAGACCGGAGACGTCACTGGGCATACAGATCCCCAGGCTGGAAACCCAGCGAAATCAGGAGGGCTCGGCCACGGCCCTGGAGGGAGGCGGGTACTGGCTCAGGTATGCGAAAAATGAGTCCTCATTTCCATACAGTGCCACCTACGACAGCGTCAAGTGAAAGCCAGTTGTTTGGCATTCCTGGGACAGACAGTCCTGGAATTACAAGGGAAACTTTTTACTCCCCTCCCCTCTGAACACATGAGGTCCATGGTTCCCTCACATCTAACCCTGGGAATCAGAATCGGTGACTCCTTGTCCACCTGAGGACCACCCAAGAGGATCCACACACCTGCTGCAACAGCAGCACCGCACCTGGTCCGTGGGGGAGCAAAGCAAATCCCAGCTTTTGACTAAAACTGGATTATCCCGACATTGACAGCCTGCAGTGTATGTATCGTCAAGCCCCCACAACAGTGCCACCTGCAAGAGGAACACAAGCCCTTGTTGGGGTCCGCGTGTTTCCTAAACAAAGGAATGAACACACAAGACAACACAAGACAAGACAAACATGGCGGCCGCCCCAAATGGCGCGCTCTGCTTTATTTTATACAGTCGTTTGTGGAATGTTACCAAGTCACAAGACACATTGTTGACCAAGTCACAAGACACATTGTTGTTTTTCTGACCTTTCCCTGACTTCGTTTGCAAGAGCAAGACTTATGGGGAACGCCCTGCTTCGTTTGCAAGAGCAGGACTTATGGGGAACGCCCTGCTTTGTTTGCAAGAGCAGGACTTATCGGGAACACCCTGTTTGTGAGCACGTAGTCCTCTACAAGCCCTTAGTCCCAGGTTCTCAGGATGGCCTGTGAGGTGGATGCTGGCACCTTCTCATCTCCCAGTGGAGAGGAGAGGAGAGGAGAGAAGGCCAAGGTCAGGGCTGGCGCATCAGGAGGGTCAATGTTCAAACCCCATCTGCCTCACGAAGAAGCCCTT
>NW_012101316.1:54642-55407 GCF_000951045.1 Mandrillus leucophaeus | reverse complement strand
TGTTGATACGAAAACAAAATGGTAACAATTCTTCATTTTTAAATTTGAGTTTGAATATTTGTTCCATTCGTTCTATGCCACGTTAAATAAAAAAATGAAATTGTTTATACCAAGCAAAAGTGACAGCTCGAATCAGGGTTTACAAAGAAGTCCAATAGATTATGATTCCAAGTGTATGTTTTTTTCTAGATTTTAGAAAGTAAGTCATAGCCAACTTCTACAGTTTTGTTGCCATAGACTCAAGATTAAATCAAAAGGTGTGAACGTGCCTCAGGGTGCAGCAGGGAACCCCATGCCCACCAAGCACACATATGCAGAAATATTTTGCCCAAATCTGTTTTCCAACATATAATTAAAGAGGTCCCAGATATACTTTTCTCTCGCCCCACAAAGTATGTGAGATCAAGTTTATCCTAGTATTCGGTAAAAAGGCTCATGTGAAAAAGGTAACAGCAACGCTCAGGCGACCCACGCAGGCCCCTGCGGACGCTCTAGCAGAAGGGACGCGGCACAGGCAGGGCTGTGAGTGCACCCTCACTAACCTGGCTAACCTCATGGTGCAAGCACCCGAGGCTCTACAGATTCCATTCCCAGAGTTAGTGGAAAACTCCATCCTAGCACCGGGATGCTCTGTGTTCCTAGGTCTACCTGCTTTAAGACATGCTTGAATTGTCCTTACTCTACACACGAGACTCACTAGGAGATACTTTCAGATTTAGCCTAAGCGTTTTATCGGAAAATAGACATTCCAGCAAATGCATTTCT
>NW_012101316.1:53843-54592 GCF_000951045.1 Mandrillus leucophaeus | reverse complement strand
AGAAAGGTTTTGCCAAATCTGCTTTCAAAATCCTATGTTATGAAATGACTAATGAAAATTTGAGCTTTGAAATAAAGCACATATTTAAATGAATCCCAAAATGACTATCGCAAAGGAAGTTTTAACTTGATGTGAAAAATATCCTCTAAATGACATCAGCCAGAATTATCTTCTATCATTACTGATCCTATATGCTTAATGAATTATACAGCATCATCTCAGATATGAACTTAAAACCATTAGCTGAATGCACATTTTAGCATAACCAAAGTTCTGCTCTAATAAGCAGCACAGGCGTCTCTGGAGAGGATTTTATTTGGGACTACAATGTGCACTATCATGGTAAGAGGTTTCATGATGGCTGTTCTCCAATGTGCGACACAGAGAAACACCACTAACCTCGAAGACACCTGCTGATTTGCAACGAGATGACGAGAGACGATGTGGACAGAATACTATAAATATTTGAAAAGGAGAAACAATACAAGGAAAGAATCCTATCAGTTACCCTTTACATTCTTAGAAAAAACCGATTTCTCTTTTGGGATGATTAAAAAAGAAAATGATTTTTCTTTTTCTTTCTGAGACAGGGTCTTGGCTGTGTTGCCAAGACTGGAGTACAGTGGAGCAATCGCAGCTCACTGTAGCCTTAAGTGATCTTCCCCCACCTCAGCCTCCACCAGTAGCAGGGACCAAAGGCACGCACCACCATACTCAGCTAATTTTTCTGTTGTTATAGAGATTGTTAT
>NW_012101316.1:50229-52643 GCF_000951045.1 Mandrillus leucophaeus | reverse complement strand
GCACCCCGGGAACCGCTGCACCACGAGGAACGGCCGTGTACCCTGGACGCAGGAGTAGCACACGAGGTTAGCACAGGCTGACGCCAACCCTCTCCAGAAGCAGACCTATCATCCTTCCTCCTCCCCTCAGCCCCCAGCTCCCTCCAGGCCTCAGTGGCTGCTGACAGGGCAGAGGCCATAACTAAAGGAGGCTCTCAACTCCACTAGGGACAGGAGCTCCGGACGCTGGGGACTCCGCTGCTGCCTTCCGCGCCCACCTCCCCCCCTGGTCCGCCCTTCTCAGGAGCCAGGCATGGCCACTTTGACCCTCTTCCCTCCTGTGGCTCCTACAAAACCAGTCCAGGGAGCCCAGGCTGCCTCGCACATCAGGGATGCCTGGCACAGGCCACATGTCCTCATCCAAGCTCCTGGGACAAGAAGGGTCTTGCAATATTTCACTTTCTGGTTGAGCATCCCCAGCCTGAAATCCAAAGTGCTCTGAAGAGCGTTTCCTTCGAGTGTCATGAGGGAGCTCGGAATGTTTCAGGTTTCAGAGCATTTTGGAGTAGGGATGCTTAGCCTTAATTTGAACCTCTTCAAGGAAGCCACACACTGAAGCCCCCGATGTCCGCCCCACACAATCCCAGCACACCGTCTGAAGTCCTCAGCAACAACAGATTTTCTTCAAAAATAACCACAAGTCACATAAGCTCACACGCAACCACAGAAGGGATTGTGGACACCTGCACAGATTGGATGAAATTTAACTGTCACATTTTTACCTGGGTAATTTAAAGTCATTCCTCAAAACACACCTGTTTTACTGAGTTGCATTTTAAGGTGAACACACACAAATCATTTCAGGGAAACAAATGTCACTTTGGGCTGTGTGTGGTCTCCTGACTCCTGTGAATAACTCAGCGTTCACCCTCACTTCTGGATAAGGGAGAAGATGCCAAGAAATTTGTTAAAACAAAGACATGAAAACAAGTTTAAGAAGGGTTTGAAAGGTTCCTCCTGACTCCCTGGAGGGGAGAGGAGGCCGCCTGGAAGGCTCACGGGGGACAGGAGCACAGCCTCCTCGGTGTGCCATGTATGTCGCCTCACTGAGGGGAGAGGACGATGCCTGGAAGGCTCACGGGGGTGGGAGCACAGCCTCCTCAGTGCTTTCTACACTCAGCAGCTTCAGAAATTCCCGTAGAAGCAGAACACACGAGAACTGAGACTGGAACACCCCAAAGAAAGGGGATGAGGGATCAAAAAAAGGCATTCGTTCTTTAACAAGGAACGTGGGCATGAAGCTGCTTCAAAGAACGTGTGAAAAGTCACTCACGGGCGTTTCAGAAAATAAGGGTAGCGTGAGATTGCTCGATCAGCTCAAACAGGCTGCCGTCCCTCAGGTCATGAAGTCCCTGAGATGAGCCTCTCAGTGAACAGAAGTCACTTGCATCTCTCTACCAGAGAAAGTCCTACAAGCCGACATGTGACCTCATGAAACCTGGGCTTCAGCCCATCGACAACAGTGAGTCTGACATGGTGCATCCCTCCAGATGGTTAAAGACCCCAGGGGCTCAGACAACCTCGAAGGACTGTGTCTGACCAGCCCCTTTCCAAGTTCTGGATGATTTTTCTTAATGTACTATAAAGCAGCATGTTCCAGTAGAGACGTCATTAACTGACTCTGGGTCCTCTTAATTTTGAAATTAGAAACATACTTGGCCAGGCACGGTGGCTCATGCCTGTGATCTCAGTATTTTGGGAGGCTGAGGAAGCTGGACTGCTTAAGTCCAGAAGTTTGAGTCCAGCCTTGGCAACATTTCAAAGTTCCATCTCTACAAAAAATACAAAAATAAGCCAGGCATGGGGACATGTGCCTGTGGGTCCTGGCTACTCAGGAGGCTGAGGAAGGAGGATTGCTTGATCCTCGGAGGTCGAGGCTCCAGTAAGCTGTGCTCACATCACTGCCTGTGCAACAAAAGCGAGACCTTGTCTCGAAAAAACCAAAGAGAAAAAGAATTATATACCTGGCTAGGCCAAAATAAGAGGCCTGGTGGGACCACCTGAAACACAGCTGCAAATTCTGGCAGGGCCTCCCCTGGTTTGATTTGTGGTGGGCGTGGGACCGCTCTGAAGGATAGGACCCCAGGCACCTTCCGAGACTAGACCTTACAGTACAACTTGCCCTTGCTGGATGGAACACTGGCCTTGGAGCCTGGGACACCCTGGGGCAGTGCCACCATCTCGAGGCTGCCATGGCACAAGGAGGCCCTAGCATCATGGAGCCTGAGATGTCCATTGGAGCAGGGGCCCCGACCTGAGGCCGCCATGCCAGGGGAGCCTAGACATCATGAAGCCTGGGACATCCTGGGGCAGTGCCACCAACCCGAGGCCGCTGTGACACACGGGGGCCCTGGTGCCACTGAGAGGCTGCACAG
>NW_012101316.1:48465-50014 GCF_000951045.1 Mandrillus leucophaeus | reverse complement strand
CGCCTGTTCCTGATGCATCAGCCCTGGCACTGAGCAAGGGGTGGCAGCACGACCTGTGCCCCTGCAGATGCAGAGGGATGTGAGGGGGGCACAGACCGGGCTTGGAGGCTAACTCGACTACCTCTGCTTACACTTCCGTTCCTCATGGTGGGGAGGGGAGGCACAGGCAGCATTAGCGCTCACCTTGCCCCCGGGCTGCATTTTTTTCTGCTTATGAGTTGTGTTCGCTTTACGTGGACAGACATAGCCATAATAACGGTTCCCTGAGTATTTTGCTGCCTACATAAAGGGCTTTCAGAATTCACTTCCATCCTTAGGAAAGGGGGCCAACACCAGGCTGTCTCCCTTAAGATGCCATGCCTCATATGGGGGAAAAAAATCAAGAGAAATCAAATAAAGGCCATAAAATACATCAGTTTCAACATTAAATTTAATAGTATGCTTTAAATTGAAGATGAGTTAAGTCACGTTTCCAAATCTCTGAAAGCAAGGTTACTGGGAGGGAGTGGTTTGCAACACAGTTACTGGGAGGGAATGGTAGAGGGGCCCAGGCTGGACCAGGTCTCAAACGTCAGTGCAAGGAGAAAGTCTGAACAAATGCTCTCCTGCCCTGCAGCTGTCCTCTTCCAAAACACACCGGTTATCTGTTAGTTTAGAACAAGGCCTGGGGAGGCAGGAGGTGGGCCTGGGAGGATCACCTAGCAACCAAGCTCCTCACCTGCACAACCGCACCACGCTGAGCTGAGCAGCACACACAAATACCACTAATTCTCCCCAGAGAGAAGACGGAAGGCAGCACACTGCCACACCAGGTGAGAAGATTGAGGGGAGCCAGAGGCACGTTTAATCTTGCTTGCATGGAGAAGGGAGGGGAATAACGCCTCTATCACTCGAGTGTTGCACAATTCTTTCCAGCACTGAGCAGCAGAAAACAAAAATTATAGATTCTTCCTCAGAGAAATGTTTCCCAAGAACTGCACATAAATTATGTTCAAGAAATAGCATTTGAATGCCTCAAAGTGCTTTTATTTTTAATAATCCCCAAGTAATTCTATAAAACCAGGAATCACAGTCTCACCCAGTTCCAGGATCATGGCCCAGGTGACGTGGGCACACACATCCTGAAGATCCAATGTTCAACTAAAGTGGGGGGAGTGAAAATGATCCTGGGTATAATTTACACGGACACAGGAAGGTGGCTGAGCCCGAAACCCCTAAACCAGGAAGACCGGCATCCTGCAGAGGCTTCACCTCTGTCCTTTCCCAGCCTCTGGGAACCATCACTCTGCTCTCTACTGCCACAAACGCCGCTCCAAGGTACAACCAGGAAGATCTTCATTCAAAACTGAGGAACGTCGCAGAACAGAGCTGTCAGGAGACTTTAATCACCAACAACACTAGTTACATGACCCAAAGATGATTAAAACCCTAGGCCCTTCAAGATTGAATGTTATCTATACTTAAATGCATTTAATCACCATATTGGGGGGTTATTCCTTTGTTTTGCTACAAATATATCCAACGGCTGTAAAAGGAAAAGGCAATTTGT
>NW_012101316.1:42403-44855 GCF_000951045.1 Mandrillus leucophaeus | reverse complement strand
AATCTGGTATTTCATCAACAATGCAGTCGCCAGCTTTGACTCATTCACATTTCGATTAAACAAGATCATTTACATCCTGACCATGCCAGCTAAGAGTTTCCTACAATCTTGAAACAGCCAGAGGCTACAGTCTGCTCCTACACAACACCACGTCTCTACAAGTTCAATGGATTTTTACTTTCCATGTCTTCACTTGCCTAGTGCTAGAAAGCAGATTAAAAACAGAAGGAACCCAGAAACACTATTGAATGAGACTCAAATATCTTGAAGTCATCATCCTGATGGGATGTTTATTCAACAGAAATGTTCTCACCTGTGGAAAGCAACACACATCAACATGCACCGGTAATTGTCACCAGCATTCCAGATCATCTTCCCTTCCATGGCCACAGTGCAGGGCGATGGACCACGCACACTTGTAGACCCACGGAAAGCGGGGTGACACAGCCAATTCTTGTAGCGAGCAGGCCAGGGTGCACTCAAAGTGCATCTCTTTCCAGAGGGCTGCCACAGAAAGTTACACATTTATTCCAGGAGGTAATGGCGCTGCACCAAACACTTCTGTAAGATTCTCTAAACAAGCTTTTCCTTCTGCCTAAAATGGCCCGACACAAACTGAAAAAGCTCTTGGAGCTGGCAAAGACTTCAGTATCTCCTTAACTATTGTCATGCGAGTCCGTGTGAAGAGACCACCAAACAGGCTTTGTGTGAGCAACATGGCTGTTTATTTCACCTGGGTGCAGGCGCGCTGAGTCCGAAAAGAGTCAGCGAAGGGAGGTAAGTGTGGGGCCGTTTTATAGGATTTGGATAGGTAAAGGAAAATTAGTCAGAGGGGTTGTTCTCCGGCGGGCAGCAGTGGGGGTCACAAGGTGCTCAGAGGGGGAGCTTTTTGAGGCAGGATGAGCCACAAAAAGGAATTTCACAAAATAATATCATTGCTTAAGGCAAGGATCAGCCATTTTCACTTCTTTTGTGGTGGAATGTCATCAGTTAAGGCCGGGCAGGGCATTTGCACCTCTTTTGTGATTCTTCAGTTACTTCAGGCCATCTGGGCGTATACATGCAAGTCACAGGGGATGCGATGGCTTGGCTTGGGCTCAGTGGCCTGACAACAATAATCTTCACTTTTACGTTGTGGGGTAAGATCATATAATCCCCAACTAGGCTCCCGATGCTGCGTGTGGCATCCAGCAACAGCACGTTCCATTCCTGGATTAGATTTGAGTCAAGAGTCCACAGTGAGAACGATTTCTGGTGAATGAAACACCAGGCAGCAGGGCAATTCCGCTGGGCAGCTCTTCACACACAGCCCAGGAGCTGGGGGAAGGGGGAGAGGAAGAGGCCAACGCGCGTACACCATGCTCACGCCCCCTTCGATGCCCCCCCTCTCCTAGAGGCCCGGACCCAAGGGAAATCTGACCTGAAAATGGGCAAACACTCACTTTGGCAGAGGGAGAGGGACTCGGGGCCACACCTTGACCTCAGAGCAACACAAGTGCAGACACAGCACCCCAGGACACCCTCCCCACCCAAATTCAAGGAAGAAAACCATCGCCCCGCCCCCTTGCGGAAACCCCCGGCTGCTGGAGCAGATGCCTGCTGCCCGGTGTGTGCAGCCTCTCCCGTCCCACGTTCCGGGCTCAGCACCTGTGCCTCAGCCCTGGCACTGCTTGCCACACTCACAGGAGGGGCAGGGTCCTAAGGTCTCCACTGCACCAAAGCCTGCAAGGCGAAGGGGCCCGCTCCCTCCAGCAGGAGTCCAGAAGCAGTGACTGCAACAGCGTCACGGCGTGAGAATTCTCCCCTCGGTCTCCGAGTCTCCAGTCTGTTGCTCGCCAGGGTCTTCTGCCAACCGCGAGGCCCAAGCTGGGGGGCACATTTGGTTCTGACCATTTCCCTTGTCGAGATCAATACTGCAAACATATTCAATTCATCCTGTCACTAAAAGTGAAATAATCGGCTATCTCCATCACAGATGACGCAGTCAGGTTTCCATTAGCGGGGTGTTTTTCTTTTGTTTTTTTCTTGAGGTGGAGTTTCTCTTCTGTCACCCAGGGTGGAGTGCAGTGGCACAATCTTGGCTCACTGCAACCTCTGCCTCCCGGGTACAAGTGATTCTCCTGCCTCAACCTCCCAAGTAACTGGTATTACAGGTCCCTGTCACCGTGCCTGGCTAATTTTCGTATTTTCAGTACATACGGGGTTTCACCATGTTGGCCAGGCTGGTCTCCAACTCCTGACTTCAGGTGACCCACCTGCCTCATCCTCTCAAAGTGCTGGAATTACATGCGTAAGCCACCACGCCCTGCGATTACTGGTGTAATTTCTAAGCCACTCTCTCACACCCACTCCCATTTTTTTTTTAAACCAGCTTTATGGCTATATCTTTTCCAAGAGAACCAGTTACCCATTTGAAGTACAAGTAAGACACCATGTTTAAAAACCAAAAATG
>NW_012101316.1:38681-40878 GCF_000951045.1 Mandrillus leucophaeus | reverse complement strand
TGTGGCTCTGAGACATTTAACTAGAGCCCAACACACCTCTTCCTGTTCACAGTATTGAGTTAACAGATTTTTATGGTGAACTTTCACTGGGAAGAACACCATTTCAGGAGCCCCAATGACCACAATGAAAATGCTTTTACCTCCCCTTACGTGACATCCGCAAGGCCAGGTCCAGGGAATGTTCTGGATCTCAGATAATGGCATATCCACTCGTAGTAAGTCTTGGTCTTGTTTCACAAGCTATCAAACGCTGCCCCGAAGCAGGAAAAACCCCACAACGTGGCAGGGAGGGGCAACCAGCCTGAGTTCCAAAGCCAGACCACGCGGGTCTGCTGACAGCGTGGGAAGGGGTAAACAGTGCAGGGTCTAAGGCCAGACCACCCGGGTCCCGCTGACAGTGTGGCTTCAGGAGTTTCTTAAATTCTCTGCTCTCCAAGTTTCATGTCAGAAAAATGCGGTGATAACTGTGGCCACCTCGTGGGATGACGGGCACACACACAGTAACAGTGTCAGCAGGTGACTTGCTGGGCATGTGGCGAGGCCACACTGCCATAGGTTGCCCCACGTGAAATCCAATTCGTTTTTTTTTAAAAAAAAATACCCCAAACCTACAATCCTATAAAGGTCATTAATCCTAGTTATCCCTCAAGGCATTGAGCGAACAATAATGAGCCATCCATCCCCCTGCTGCTGACCTGCCTCAGCCCCACCCTCCGGAAACTGAAACCCCACCAGCAGCCACTGCCTCAGCCCCACCCTCCAGAAACCCCGTATCCACACCAGCCACACAGGATGAGGGCAGGAAAGGAGCAGGATTGTGTCTTGGGAACTTAAACTGTGGAAGCTGAGTTAAATCAGTGCCACTCAAATCTTGTCACCAACGATCTTGTTAAATTGGGAGATTTTGTCTCTGGGGATCTCGAGGGAACCTGAGGCTCTGCACTGAGTGAGGTGAGCACTCGTGCTGGAATGAGACGGCAGGGAAAGCAACCGAATCTGGGGTCGCAGTTGTCTGAGGCTTGGGTCCCACTAGAAAAGTGGCACCAGGGCCCTGGGGACAGTGGCGGAGGTCCCAGGCGGCAAGTCCAGGCGCAGAGACTCGTGGACTCAAAGTTTGCTACAGGGCCAGTAGGGGCTGCTGCACTGACGGCCACGAGGCAGACAGGCAGCCTTCGAGCTCCTCCAGCTGCCGTCTGGCAGGCAGGGAGGACAGTGCCCAGACCACCCCGGGGCTCCCCCAGCCTGCCAGGCTAGTACTCTTAACTCCAGCCACTGACAAGAGTCCCCATGTTCCAAGCTAGGTTGAAACAGTGCCCCAGGCCTCAGGGCACAAGCACGCCTGCAGGGCCAATCCTACCCAACACCTGGGGATGGTTATTCCCACACATCCCCAACTCACAGCAAAACTTAAAAATGAAAGTGGGAACATACAGCCAGGAAACCAATGCTCAAGAAGCAACTCCAGGGTGACTATTCCTAGAGCTATTGCTACTGAACATCTTTAAAATCATTTCCAGGGTGACTTCCTAGAGCTATTGCTGCTGAAAATCTTTCAAATTCTTCATTTCAAAATTAGCTTTTATTACACGGTCTCCCTATTCTACCCAGACTCTAGAAAACAAAACCATTACAAGTTCCAATTCTATCTTATAGCAAGTTAGAAACACACGTTTCCTAAAAGGATTCTACGTGTTTCCACTACTTTAGTGGCTGTCTCTTTGTGAAAAAAAGCAATTCTGTCTGGAAGCAAAAACCACATTAGAAATGCTCTAAATAAGATTCTTCCTCTTGTCAGGAGAGCAAAGCCACCGCCCTAAGCAGAGGTGACGCCCTAAGCAGAGGTGACGGCTCAACAGCTCCCAGGCAAAACCTTAACACACAATGGAGAAGGCAATTCATTTCAAGATAGTTACCAAGGGCCACAACGTGAGACCAGCATAGCCATGAAAACTGCAATCATTTCACAACAGAATGAAATTCATAAAGAACTGCTGAGAAGCATGTGATAAGTTACATAAATCACCGTTCCTTAAATTCTGATGGGTTGACTAGAACAGAAGTAGCTTCACGGTACAGTTCAAACAGGAGAAAGGCAGGTAGGGGTGGTTTCCACACCACACAGGGCCTGCAGGAAAGGGACACTCTTCCTGTAAACGGGAGATCCCGGGAGTGATGTGATAAACCATGGTGAGAGGCA
>NW_012101316.1:36864-38631 GCF_000951045.1 Mandrillus leucophaeus | reverse complement strand
ACGCCCTGCGATTACTGGTGTAATTTCTAAGCCACTCTCTCACACCCACTCCCATTTTTTTTTTAAACCAGCTTTATGGCTATATCTTTTCCAAGAGAACCAGTTACCCATTTGAAGTACAAGTAAGACACCATGTTTAAAAACCAAAAATGCCAATTTGCACAGAAGTCTCCAAATACCCAGTCGATTTGAGCCTTGAGAATAAGATCAAGCTGTTGGCTGAACACAACTTTCCTTTCCATCTGTCTGCCTGTGAGTTAGACACAAGGACGAAGCCACGAGCTAGGGACATAAAGGCAGGAACCACCAAGGCAGCCGAGACTCCAAATAAAAGCTCAAAGGACCAACACACAAAGGGGATATATTTTGAAGCTTGTCAAAGGAACAGTTGGGAAGATGTTCACATTTTTAGAATTTTCATAGTAATAGCTATAACTTACAAAATTTAAAATTGTGTAGTCGTTATTTTGCTTTTTTCTAGATGTGCCCTAAACAGGGTTGCTAGCTATAATTCTACATCACAGGATTCAGAACAGTACCGTTTTGGAGCAGATGCCTGTAATCGAGGAATTCCACCTAGTCAGTTCACTTTAAGCGTGAGACGCCCTCCTCTCCTTCCTTTTCAGAACTTCCACCAGAGGATGAAACAGGGACCTCCTCAGATGTCCCACGGTGCAGGCGGCCAGAGGGGAAGGCGGAGGCAGCCTGAATGAGGCAACTGGGAAATCACATTCCACAAACAGAAATTCTCCATGTGCTTTACATGCGCTGTCTCTGAAGAACTATGTCAGTCTAACAGTCACTGAAAAACCGTATCAAGTGTCATTTCACATTTCAAGCAAAGAAAACAGTGGTGGGGCATGAGGGAAAAACAGCCATGTGTTCTGGGGTATTAAATTTTTTTCTGTTATAAACATATAATTATACATTCTCAGATTTCTGTATAATTGATACGCTTCCTAATTAGCAGACATAGTAATAAAAAGTGAATTCCAAGTGTAAGATCGGAGGACATGTTCACATGACTTCAGGTTCTGCTACTGGGTTTCAACTTAAGAAACTGGTTCTGTGTATTGGTAACAAGGCGTGAGAGTCTGTGTGAGAGTCTGTGTGGCTGTAATCAGGGTTCGTGTTGGCTCCATAGCAGAGGATGTTACACTGTTACATTATCTTCTACAAAAAATCCTGAAAAAATGAAGGCTGAATAGACATACACACCCTCCCAAAATAATCCAGATGTCCACTGATATCAAAAACAGACGAATTACTGTTTCCATCATGGAATATTCCACAGCAGTGAAAATAAACTATAGCCACACACAGGTGCCAACTAGGATAAAGAAAATCTTTTAAACATGCTTACAGTGAACTGACTAGGCGGAATTCCTCGATTACAGGCATCTGCTGCAAAAGGGTACTGTTCTGAATCCTGTGATGTAGAATTATAGCTAGCAACCCTGTTTAGGGACACATCTAGAAAAAAGCAAAATAATGACTACACAATTTTAAATTCTTTGTAAATTATAACTATCACTATGAAAATTCTAAAAATGTGAACATCTTCCCAACTGTTCCTTTGACAAGCTTTAAAAGAAATACCCTGACATTGCTCACCACACCCACAGGTGTGCCAAAATAAATGAAAATATAGCCCAAGTTAGTAGAATTGAAACCTGAAGATGTACGAGTCGGTCCCTGCCTCACTATCTATACATCGTGTAGAAATTTAAGAGCAGGTAGTGACACTGCAATGCAAGGCTCAAACCA
>NW_012101316.1:33363-36002 GCF_000951045.1 Mandrillus leucophaeus | reverse complement strand
CGAGTTAAAGGGCCTCTGAAATTCAGAGCTCTGCATAGGAGTCCAGCACACTTTATTATGAATGACTCCAACCACGGCAGAAGTGGCCGTGGAACTAGTGCTAACCAATTCAGGGTTTGTTCACTCTTTCTCAGTTCATTATCACAACTCACTCTAACAGAGCAGCCGCGCACAGATCCTCAGACATCTACAGAGTGGGACGATGGCGCTGAGTCACGTGAACATCCCGTTGCAGACTGGGAGGCACCGGTCAGACGAGGACCCAGGGAGAGCGCAGACCTCGCGTTAAATTGGCTCAGTGTAAACAGCACTCCCTGCCAGGCCCTCTCCTATCTGTACAGCTTCTACAAATTCAACTCTCGCACCTGACACCTAAGAATAGTGCATACCCCCATGAAGACGCCCCTCTTACCTCCCAAAATGACCCGGCATTGCCCAGTACAAACCATTTCAACATAAGGGAACTGGAGGGCATGTGGGGCTTTCTCCAGTCCCCTGCTGCCTCCTGATGGGAAGGCCCAATACTTCACACCCCTAGTGAAGGGTGGGTCTCTTCGGCCCCCTCAGAATCAAGAAAACTCGTGTTCACTTTCTCAAGACCACACACCACCGAGTCACAAAGCAGGGCGGAACCTCGACTCTCTGGGTTCAGGTCATGTCGAGTTTACGACCTGCTGCTGTGAACACTGCAGGAAATGATGAGCCTGATTCTGGCTTTGACCTCGAGCTAATCAGCATTAACTAATTTCACTTTCCAGGACCAACTTCAAAGACCTGCAAAGCCAGAGAAGGGAGAGGAGATGGAACACGCCCTCACCCCAGACCTGCTGCAAGCACGCACTTCTCAGATGCATCCCAAGGTGCACAGCATACCCGATGCCTGTTCACGTTCACCGACCTGCAGGTCTTCTATGTGGCATTAGCCTCCTGGGCACTGGGGACACGAGGTATAATGGCAAGTCCCCTCTGCAGCAAAGGTGAGGCGCAGGGACCCAATGTAATAAAACTGACCTTTTTCTGAGTCTCAAAACAAGGAAAATACTGTACAGCCAACGTCCCCTCACACAGGTTTATTTACCCGTGACTCACAGGCCATGACAGACAACTTCAGGTTCTTACCGATTCCTATTCTCCCCATCCAGGAAGCCTTTGTTTTTAATATTGTACGAACTTGCCATTTTGTAGACCAAAAACAGCAAATATTGGCAGTTTCGTATGGTTCAACCGAATAAAATATGATCATGACCTTTTGTGAAACCATGAAAAAACGGTGGATATCTCAGTATGTGTTTCCAGACTAGTTTTGTTCCTGAAGCACTAACTCTTTTCACTCAGGATTTTAGAGATTGAAGAATAAACATCAATATCCCACCAAGGAAACCAGAAGAATGAAATAATTTTGCATCCACCTTGGAGCCTTTTTAGGACAAGGCAGGACACAAACTTTTAAAAAGCTGCAGTTGTCCCTCTGTATACACAGGGACATGGATTCCAGAACACCCCCCGAGTTTACCCAAATCTACATATCCACAGGACCCCTCGGCCACCCTATGGAACCACATGTAGGAAACGGCGGCCCTCCACAAAGCCAGGTTTTCTCAATAAGGGCTTGGTTGAAAAAAAATTAACATAAGTGATCCTTCGAAGCTCAAAACCCATGTCATTCAGGGTCACCTGCATTTACAACTTGTGTCATATCTGAGGCCTGAAAGCCATCATTCTCGATACCTTAACGTGACGGTTAACAAACTAACTGTTCTAGTTAGAAAGAGGAAAAAGCTTATTTTTAAGCTGACAATGAGAGTGAATGCTGCGACGGTGAACGGAGAACAGACCTAAGCAAGCGCCAAGGCTGGGGTGACTGCCTGTGCTCAGACCCACCAGGGCCTGTTCCTCCATCTCCCTCTGCTGAAAGGGATAACCCCCTCTCCCCCACGAGGAAAGGGCCTTTTTAAAATATTCACACGAGAAGTGCTATGAAAAGCTGAAAGGTCACAGATAACATTTTTAAAAATAAACATTGACGTAAGCATTTAACAAGCCCATTATGATTTAAAAAAACAAAAAACAAGAAAAACCAAAAAACGGTATTAAGTTGCTGGGTGCAGCGGCTCATGGCCGTAATCCCAGCACTTTGGGTGGCCAAGGTGGGTGCATCACCTGAGGTCAAGAGTTTAAGACCAGCCTGGCCGTCATGGTGAAACCCCCTCTTCTAATGAAAATACTAAAATTAGCTAGGCATGACAGCAGACACCTGTAACCCCAGCTACTTGAGAGGCTGAGGGAGGAGAATCACTTGAACCCAGGAGGGAGAGGTTGCAATGAGCCGAGATCGTGCCATTGCACTTCAGCCTGGGCATTGAGTGTGAAACTCCATCTCAAAAAGAAAAAAAAGTGTCAAGTTTTCCTTCCAATTAACCTATCATTCAGCCACCGAGGTATCCTGTAGCTACTTATTCAGCCATGAGATACACCACAGGAGACATAGGCGAACAGGACACAGTTCCTCCCTGAAAGAAGGCTGCACCCCAACAGAAGGCAGGCACACACTCCGAATGGAATCAGTATAGGGAACAGATGCTGCTGCAGGTGGAACTGGCTGCACAGAGCACCCACTCAAGTGTCTGAGAAATAAGGAG
>NW_012101316.1:31568-33313 GCF_000951045.1 Mandrillus leucophaeus | reverse complement strand
GGGGTGACTGCCTGTGCTCAGACCCACCAGGGCCTGTTCCTCCATCTCCCTCTGCTGAAAGGGATAACCCCCTCTCCCCCACGAGGAAAGGGCCTTTTTAAAATATTCACACGAGAAGTGCTATGAAAAGCTGAAAGGTCACAGATAACATTTTTAAAAATAAACATTGACGTAAGCATTTAACAAGCCCATTATGATTTAAAAAAACAAAAAACAAGAAAAACCAAAAAACGGTATTAAGTTGCTGGGTGCAGCGGCTCATGGCCGTAATCCCAGCACTTTGGGTGGCCAAGGTGGGTGCATCACCTGAGGTCAAGAGTTTAAGACCAGCCTGGCCGTCATGGTGAAACCCCCTCTTCTAATGAAAATACTAAAATTAGCTAGGCATGACAGCAGACACCTGTAACCCCAGCTACTTGAGAGGCTGAGGGAGGAGAATCACTTGAACCCAGGAGGGAGAGGTTGCAATGAGCCGAGATCGTGCCATTGCACTTCAGCCTGGGCATTGAGTGTGAAACTCCATCTCAAAAAGAAAAAAAAGTGTCAAGTTTTCCTTCCAATTAACCTATCATTCAGCCACCGAGGTATCCTGTAGCTACTTATTCAGCCATGAGATACACCACAGGAGACATAGGCGAACAGGACACAGTTCCTCCCTGAAAGAAGGCTGCACCCCAACAGAAGGCAGGCACACACTCCGAATGGAATCAGTATAGGGAACAGATGCTGCTGCAGGTGGAACTGGCTGCACAGAGCACCCACTCAAGTGTCTGAGAAATAAGGAGCCATTGGTGGCATCACCTTCCACACCTGAGCTGGGGCGGTGGGGAGCCTGTGACCACCACCACCACCACCACCACCACCCGGGGCAAAGACCCCCAGAACCGCACAACGAGCTTACAAACTCACCGAGGCGATGACCGAGCAATGTGCGTGGAGTGATGCGAACACGCAGACATCAGGGCCATGCGCGACGTTGATTTTGTGCATCGACCTGAGTGTGCCCGGGGTGCCCAGATGGCTGGTTCTGCATTATTTCTGTGTGAGATGCATGTTTGCCTCTGGACTGAGTGGAGACCCATCCTCACCGGTGTGGGGGGCACCACCCTATCCACCCAGGGCTCAAGTAAAGCAGCAAGGCCGGGGAGACTGGGGTCACTCCACCTGTCTTGCTGATAGGCCAGTGATATCCGTCTTCTGCCGCCCGTGCTCCTGGGTCTCAGCTCCTCAGACCCGGGTGGGATCTGCACCCTCCACTTCAAGTCTTCAAGCCACACCCTCCCAGGACTCTAGCTTTGCAGGCTGTGGGTGCTGGGGCTTCTTGGACTCCGTAGCCCCTGCAGCAAGCCTCCCCCTGGAGAGACACGCACACGTGGCTGGCTGTCTCTCTGGAGAGCCCTGAATGAAACCTGCCCCTACAAGTCGTCTTCAGAGTTTCTTTCTAGCCCTAAGATCCCAGCGCCCCTCCAACAATTCTAAACGGAAAGATGAATGGAGACCAGTGGACAGAGGTATGTGCCAAGGACACGCCAGACAATGGCGCTGGGCAAGAGGACACTAACGCTCTCACTAAGCAAAGAATGTTGCTTTCCACAAAAATGAGAACACTAAAGATTTCTTCAAACAGAAATGAGTTTGTTTCATGATTTGCTCTTAATACATAAGAAATCATAAAAGTAGGCCTATTAACAATTACGTAAGTCTTTAGAGGCCCTTGAACTACTTCTGTCCCTTTGTGTTTTTAT
>NW_012101316.1:28415-28788 GCF_000951045.1 Mandrillus leucophaeus | reverse complement strand
ACACCAAGAACCAAGCTCCACGGAAGTGAAATCACATCACCACCTCCCAGCTGAAGGAAGCAGCCCTGGCCACTGACCAGCTGTTCACTCTCGTGGGTCAGTGAACGAAAGTCAATGCTGTTCACCCTCGTGGGTCAGTGAACGAAAGTCAATGCTGTCCAGGACAACGAGGAGATGTTAACCTGAAAAGGGCAAAATCACAGAGGCTGGAGGTACTTTCCAGGTAACCCGGACCCCTCAGTGGGCAGAGGACCCCCGTGGGGCCACAGAGCCCAGAGCTCCAGTGTGTACGGGGTAAGCACTCAACTGCAACCCTGATGATGTCCGAATGCCTTCTGCATCTCTGCTCCATTAACAGGGAATCCGTGAATGC
>NW_012101316.1:25959-27946 GCF_000951045.1 Mandrillus leucophaeus | reverse complement strand
AACAGGCAGTTTAGCTAATCACTTATAAGGCAGAGAAGGGGGATTTGAAGGCCTGTGTCTCACCTTGTCCTCGGTCAATGGTCATCCGAAAGTCAGCCTAAGCCACATGGGAAGGGGCTTCTTGCAGTAAACAAAGTGGGGGCGCAGTTGTGGGGAAGGGGAATGTCTTAACCATCACTGTTTTACAGAATCACAAGGCTCAGGCAACGTTCAGTATTGTCACACACCAAGGTTTTTACAGGCTGAAGAAAACTACAGTCCTAAGGTGTCAGTTCTCAAAGCCCTTAAGTTCCTCCTGCTAAGATTCCCAGAGGGTCTCCACTTCTTGCACCGAACCCCAACTTGCACAGGCACCTGCGTCTTCCTCCTGCAGCAAATGCAGATGAGAAGCTGTGGCTCTGCTGCAGTAGTGATGCCATGGCAGCCCTAACACCACAGCAGAGCAATGGCTCTGGTCTGAATGTCCCCAAAACCTCACGCTGAAACCATTTCTGATGGGATACATTAAGAGGTGGGGAGGGTCTTTGGGAGGCCCCACTCTCAGGACTGGGGTTGGTGTCCTTGTTGGGAGGCCTGAAGGAGCCCTCCTGCTCCTCAATCACATGAGGCTCGATGAGATGCCTGCTGCCACGCGCGACCCGGCGAGATGCTGCCATCTGTGAGCCACAGGCCCTGGGCCACCATATCTGCAGGTGCCTTGACCTTGGACTTCCCAGCCTCCAGAGCTGTGAGCAATAAATGTCTGTTTACAAATCACCCAATCGACAGCAGCTGGACAGAGACAGTCATGTTACAACATGAATCACATTCTCAGTGGGCCAGAGGCCTTCCCATGAGCCACCACTGTAAAGCAAGAACTCCCTGGAGGATGGAAAGGGGTTCCCAAGGAATTCTACCCAGCATCAGGGCGTCTATCCTTTCTTGCAGGAAGATAACTGAGCCATGGCAGGAAACTACAGGGTGGGTGGGTCTGGACAGTAACATGTCACCTGCTCATCTAAGCCTCAGTCTCCCGCCTGTCAACACGACAGTGGGGGTAGCATCCCTCACCTGAGCTGTTGGGAGAGGTAAGAGTGCTGGGTGATTAACAATTGTTAGCTCCGTAGAAATAAGGCAAAGAATCCACCCCTACGTCTTATAAAACCAAACCAGCCCAGAATTCCACATCACTACTAATTTGCATGGGAAAATGCTAGATTCTCATAAGTTCTGGCATGTCATTTGTATTAATAAAGTTTGCAGAGTTTTCATATACTAAATATATAAAACAGAAAATAAATCATGCAATTTGGAGGCTGAGGCAGGAGAATCACTTGAGCACAGGTGGCGGAGGTTGCAGTGAGCCGAGACCGCACCACTGTACTCCAGGCTGGGTGACAGAACGAGACTCCATCTCAAAAAAAAAAAGATTTTGCTGCTTCATACTAGTAAAGTGGGCAGATTCTACATGTCAACTCTTATTCGAAGGTCACCTAACATTGACTCAGGAACTCTGTCCCTGATGTGCTTGAAGTTTTAATCCTAACAGTGTTAAAGACCACTCCCCCAGGAGCTCTGAACAAGTATTCCAGGTATACGCTGAACAAGACCACACACTCTGTGACCGAAATCTAACTACACAGACCCAAACTACAGAATCACAGAAGACACTGCTTCTATCCAACTTTCTGTTCTGCCATCGTTTGTGTCCATTATTTCCTACAAATCGTCTCATTAGAATTTAGGGCACACAAAAGGCCGATACAACAGGGTTACTTTTCAAAGGTTTGGAGGTGAAGAACAGATACAATGCATTAACTTCCTATTGCTGCTGCAACAAATTACCGCAAATGCAAACCTCCTCTCAGCCCTGGAAGTCAGGAGTCCCAGAGCTGAAGTCAAGGGGTCAGTAGGTTGTGTTCCTGCCTGGAGTCTCCCAATTCATAGAGGCCACCATGCAGCTTGGCTCACAGCCCCACACCCCTGCAACCACTGCCCCAGCCTCAGC
>NW_012101316.1:21348-24098 GCF_000951045.1 Mandrillus leucophaeus | reverse complement strand
GGGCCCTTTTATAAGATTCCAGATGTAAATGTGGTTGTCACCCTGCTTTTGAGAGGATGGGCTGTTTTAAGCATGAACAGACTTTTCCTCCATGCACCCAGGATGCACCATGGGGGACAGTGCTGCCGCCGCCTCCCCAGTCTCTGCTCAGGGCAGGGCAAGGGGAGCTCATCTGTCTCCCGTGTACACCGTCAACAGGCCAGGTGCTCAGGAGGGAGCTTCCAGGACTCGCTGTAGGCATTAGTGAGCAGGGCAGGCAGTGCCTCGTGCTGGTGGGCATCCAGCAGTAAGGGGGTCTTGCACTTCACTCCCTGGGCCCAGCCCCAGGCAGAGGGGAAAGAGACACCTGTATCGTAACTCATGTGTATTTATA
This sequence comes from Mandrillus leucophaeus, assembly GCF_000951045.1. Lineage (NCBI taxonomy): Eukaryota > Metazoa > Chordata > Mammalia > Primates > Cercopithecidae > Mandrillus > Mandrillus leucophaeus. Next base: position 23,725 of record NW_012101316.1, on the reverse strand, counting down.
GACACACAGATTCTGCAGTGCAAGGCGCAGAACTAGAAGGAATCATGGAAATAAGAGGGAAGACATTTGGTGACGACTGGCAGAGCCACCTCAAGCCTCGGCACTTCCTGCCGGAGCCCTCACTGACCAGACTGCTCCGGGATCACTGCCGCTGCCTTGCCCAGCTCATGACAGGGCAGATGGTGACAGAACCTCAGAACAACCTCCCACTCCTTCCTCACCAGCCCAGGGGACGAGCTGCTCATGAGTGTCCCAAAGCCTGAATGCGGGAACACAGAGGTGACTGAGCAGAAAGGGGGACAGCCACAATGGCCATGGGTGTGCAAATATTGCTGGGCACCCCAGCAGCCCTTTCCACCTTAAAGAGGACAGCCACAGGTGTGCGGATGCTCCCGTGTGACCCAGGCATCCTTTCCACCTTAAAGGGGAAAGGCCACGGGTGTGCGGATATTCCCGGGTGCCCCCGAGCCCTTTTCACCTTAAGGAGATGTTCACAGTCTCATTTCAGTCTCCAAACTATTCAGTGAGGTGGGAGGAGTATCATTGTGGACCAACACTGATGGGCACCAAGTAAGGGCAATTTTATAACCACGTCTCGACCATGAGACAATCAGGCCTTTGGCCATCTTGGTCAAAACTTTTTCTGTAACAAAGTTGGATAATTAAGTTGAACTTTGGATTTCCAAAGCTTCTTACAGAAACCACATCTTCCTAGGTGTGGCTTCGTGGTGTCACGTTCACACATCAGTAGCCAGGCTTGTCAAGACTCACGGCACGTTACACGTTCACCTGAGAAGGCTGCTCAATCGTTGATGGCTCTGGCGTGCTCTGAAATGAATTTGCCACTTCAGCCTACACTCTACTCCCTTGTTTGGTTCAAGAAAACCAAAAGGCAGAATTTGTTTTGGTCAATTGCCTGCTGCACCCAACTGCAGAGGTTTTAATTATAGTACTTTCATTGCATCATAGAAAGCAGAGTCATATAGATCAACTTATTACCACTCCAAAGGTTTAGTAAATCTCCAGATAATCAGGCAAACATTTTAAGAAGCTACATTAAGGTTTACAATACTCAAAATTTAAAACTACATCCATGCTTCAAAAAACCACCATTCCCATTTTAGAAGGCCAAATGCATAGGAGAAAGAAATAAACGTGCTGAGTGCATTTTTTGGTAATCTTACGGAGAAACTGCCACTTTAAAAACGGCTCTGGTTCCTCGCTCCAGATGGGTGTGCTGGGCTGCCTCACTCAATTTCAACTCCACCTGAACCTGGGAAACTAGAAATCCATTCCCAGACTGCAGGGCATGAGAAATCCCACTTCTGGAAATAGCCTGGAATGCAGACTTGTAGCAGAGAATTCTTTCCTGCCCACCCTAACTGTCCTCTGTGGAAGGCAACAGTCAAAGACAAGTCCACCCCTCTAAGTACAACTGCACCATGAAGAACCATTTCAAGGTGGGAGGTGCCCATTGCTCCAACGACAGGCCTGCCGGCATCTCAGAGCAGCCAGAACTGTTCCCTCCTTCACAGGGAAGGGGAAACAAGGCCAGGAGGAAGCGGTTGGGGAAGCGATGGGGTGGCTGATCGGGGATCAGAGGTTTCCTCAGAGGGGCCTCAGTCTTGGGTAAGGAGAGAAGAGGAGGAACCAAGATTTGGCTAACAAGTGTTTTGTTCTGATTGATCAGTGGAAACAGGCAGTTTAGCTAATCACTTATAAGGCAGAGAAGGGGGATTTGAAGGCCTGTGTCTCACCTTGTCCTCGGTCAATGGTCATCCGAAAGTCAGCCTAAGCCACATGGGAAGGGGCTTCTTGCAGTAAACAAAGTGGGGGCGCAGTTGTGGGGAAGGGGAATGTCTTAACCATCACTGTTTTACAGAATCACAAGGCTCAGGCAACGTTCAGTATTGTCACACACCAAGGTTTTTACAGGCTGAAGAAAACTACAGTCCTAAGGTGTCAGTTCTCAAAGCCCTTAAGTTCCTCCTGCTAAGATTCCCAGAGGGTCTCCACTTCTTGCACCGAACCCCAACTTGCACAGGCACCTGCGTCTTCCTCCTGCAGCAAATGCAGATGAGAAGCTGTGGCTCTGCTGCAGTAGTGATGCCATGGCAGCCCTAACACCACAGCAGAGCAATGGCTCTGGTCTGAATGTCCCCAAAACCTCACGCTGAAACCATTTCTGATGGGATACATTAAGAGGTGGGGAGGGTCTTTGGGAGGCCCCACTCTCAGGACTGGGGTTGGTGTCCTTGTTGGGAGGCCTGAAGGAGCCCTCCTGCTCCTCAATCACATGAGGCTCGATGAGATGCCTGCTGCCACGCGCGACCCGGCGAGATGCTGCCATCTGTGAGCCACAGGCCCTGGGCCACCA
>NW_012101316.1:18287-20324 GCF_000951045.1 Mandrillus leucophaeus | reverse complement strand
CAAATGCAAACCTCCTCTCAGCCCTGGAAGTCAGGAGTCCCAGGGCTGAAGTCAAGGGGTCAGTAGGTTGTGTTCCTGCCTGGAGTCTCCCAATTCATAGAGGCCACCATGCAGCTTGGCTCACAGCCCCACACCCCTGCAACCACTGCCCCAGCCTCAGCCCTGCACCCCTCCGGCCCCTGCCCCACCCCCACCCTCAGCCCCAAAGCCCTCTGGCCCCTATCTCATCCTCAGGTCTCCTCCTGAGGCAGACTCTCGTACTCCCTCTCATCAAGGCACATGTGAGGACACTGGACCCCACCTGGACAACCCAGGGTCCTCCCCCATCTCACTGTCCGTTACAGTCACATCTGCAAAGCCTCTTTTGCCATGTAAACTTCATTATACTAACACAATCATTTAATAAGTCCATTATAATGATGTAAAAATTGGCATTGTTTTCCTAATGAACAGATCGGTCACCCATGTAACCTATAAATATTTGACTATTAAATACACAGTACTGTAGGAGACAAAGATGAGGAAGATGGTTCCTCCCTGAAAGACGACTGGACCCTAGACAGAAGAATGAACATTCTGAACAGAATCAATGTAACTCAACATTTGAGTCGGAGAGGCCAAGCAGTAACACTTTCAAAAAAGCAACCAGAAAGTATATACCATGCCTGTAGTTCACAGCTGAGCCTGGCCTCATGAGCACGAGCGTGCAGACACACACACCGGGCCCAAGTTTAAAATCTAATACAAAGAGCTTTCAACTGTAGTATTTAACTAGATCTTATTACAAAATAGCCTCTTAATTGCAGTTTTTATCCAAAAAGTTCTCTGTAATTAATTTTCCCCTAAAAAGACATTTCTCTCTCTATCATCCCATATAAACTAAACGGGTATATTAAAGAAAAAAGAGAAACGTTTGACTTAGGGGGTTTGCCTACGACTTGGATAAGCATGATTTTCTTCTGGCCAAGCAGGGAGCAGCTGGACCAGACTGGAGGGAAGGAAAAACAAATTTCCACTCTGACCTCAGTTGGGCACCAGAGTCTTCCGTGTCAGAATGTGGGTGTGGTGCTTCCCACACACCAGCCTCTGACAAAACTCAGCACAAGGGTGTGGGAAAAGGCCGTCTACTTCGGAAAACTCTATAAAGTGCAGGCACATCAGAAGCTTCAGAAGACTGTAAAGTGCCAAGGAGACCACTGCACCCTTGGAGTTTACAGAAAATGGTCAGCAGCACATGTGCCTGAGGTCCAGGGTCATCTCCCAGCTGCTGCGATGTCGTGAGCACAGCCCTGGCTTCCCCTCTGATGCAGAGAGCTGGTAACTCCGCTGGCACTCAGAGCTCAGAACATTCTAGATGAAAGCAACATGTTCCTTTTAAAATGGGGAACTGGGGCAGCACAACTGAAACTCTATGACTGTCTCAACTACTGGGTTTCGGGGTAGCATTAGGAAATCATGAGAATCCAAATCTCAATTTCATACAGATTCCAGACTCACTGCAGGTTCCAGAATTTCCTGAAACATTCTTCCACTTTATCACTCAGGATTCCTTTGCCAAAGCTAACAAAGTCTAAATTCCTTACGGAAAAGCCACCAATAAGCACCACCACAAATAAGATCAACTGACGCCCGCCCTTCGCACCAAACATATAAACTGTTACTCACACAAGACTGTGCTGGAGGCAGCTCTCAGCTGAAGCCGAATCCGTGAGACTTCATTATCCCCCTTTTGGATGGAGTGTAAAGACTGTCAGCAAACCAGGGCCCCAGTGTGAAGCAGAGAACAGATCCTCTGACGCCTGCCTGAACATTTCATTCCCACCTCTATCTTGGATAGTGAACACCCTCAGAGCTACTGAGTCACCCGCATTTGCAGGTCATTTATCCAGCCACCAGGATAACATAATTATGCGATAAAAATGCCTTCTCAGGGCTTTGTCATACTCAACAAGGAAGCTCAGAAGGCTAGGTAAGCGCAAGAAAGGGGGAAGCGTCCTCCAAACAGACAAAAACCAAGGAAAACCGTGCAGAGACTCT
>NW_012101316.1:10529-18237 GCF_000951045.1 Mandrillus leucophaeus | reverse complement strand
CAAGAAAGGGGGAAGCGTCCTCCAAACAGACAAAAACCAAGGAAAACCGTGCAGAGACTCTCGAGAGCAGAAACAGAGCCCGCTGTAGCATTTCAGGCCCTGCTGGCCACAGCCCTGCTTTAGGTGGCACCATTTCCACAGATGCATCCTGCTGGGCCCATTTGAAAGGTCCCGCTTGCGAGACACTCACCCCCACTTCCAGCTCCTGCAAGACCCGCTGCAGCCCCACTCCACCCCGGGGCCAACTGTGCGAGTCTTCCTGGAGAGACCCCTCAGAGCCTGCACAGCGTCTGAGACTGGGAAGCACCAAGGATCCAGAAACGCACAAACCCGTTCTCCTCGTGCTGCTTTATGGGTTCCAAGTTGTCTTCAGAAGAGTCCTGCACAAACCCTGGGCTGGGGAGCCAGCCACGGCTCAGCAGCACCCAGCTCATGCACTCCACCCACCCCACAGAGGACTAGGGAGGCCCCAGCGCGCTCTGTCCGCGGGGCAAGACACCAGAAACAGCCACAGTTCAGGGTTCTGCCACCCGCCCCGCTGCCCTAATTACCTGCTGTGATCTGAATTCTCATTGGTTAGGAAGGTGATCTCACAGCTCCGCTGCGGTAATTACCTGCTGTGATCTGAAATCGCATTGGTTGGGAAGGGGATCTCACTGCTCAAGCACTCCCTGCTGCCTCCTTGCAAACATAAAAAATCCAAAAACCGCTCTTAAAAACGTTTACTATTACCTCAAAACAAGACCCATCCCCAGACCAGGGAAGATACACACGCACATCCCACATCTGGTGGGCTTCAGTGACCGATGCCACGGCTTCCGTGTGGGTGTGAAGCGGGAGGCCTGTCACTGTGACTCAGGCTGGGGTCTGAATAGGGGTCTTCCAAGCGACTAGGCAACCAGGAGGCACACCCCAAAAACCAAGTCCCTGCACTCATGTACCTGGCAGAAATGCTGCGTGGCCATCGACACCAGTTGTGCACCAAGACCGATCTGTGTCCTGTGGCCCTCACAACGTCCGTACATGCCTGGGCCCAGCACAGGCCTGCACTGCACTCTGCTTGCCTCCAGTGGGGCTCTCTCCTGCCAAGGGGGATGGCCCTGAAGTCCGTTAGGATTTCCAAAGCTCTCCAAAGTCGTGCTTCCTCCTGCTTGTTCCGAAAGCCTAAAGCCCTGAAGACACCAAAGAGAATTGACCTAGCCTCTTAAGGCAGCTCAAACACCTAAACACAGGAATGCTGGACCTCTGTGCCCTCCAGAGCAGCCGATAACCCACTGGGCTAAGCAGAAGGCACAGACCTCACATCCACAAGCCAGTGGCGCCCACGTTTGCATTCCAGGAGCCACCCATGTGAGTCCCTCCAAGGCTTCCAAGTCCCACTTGACTGTTTTCATCATATCTCTATAACATCAGTGACATTATATCTCATGGTATCTATGAGATCGTCTCTACTTTTATGAGCACATATGCTCCCTGACTTACCATGGGATGAAACTGTTCCAATAAACCCAGTGTAAGCTGAAAATATCCTAAATAGAAAGTGCATTTGACATAATAGTTTCAAATTACAACGGGTTCATCCAGAGGCACCCATCTCGGGCCGAACAGTGCACTGAGTGTGACTAGTTCACACCATCACAAGGTTGAAACAAATATCACAAATGTAACCATTGTGAGCCAGGGACCATCTGTATTGTGGCTCCTGTCTTCAGAGACAACAGAAACCTCCTCTTAGACAATAATCACAATTTATAATCCTCAAAATGTTAAACTAAAATTAGTTTAACAATCTACAGGTTCAAACAAAGCCAAAGTAGGCCCACAAGGCCGTTTGTGCCATTCGCTAAGACACACGGCTCTGTAATAACCCTCACCACGGCCCCTCAGGATGGGTCCCAGAGGCGGCTGAGGCTTGTGGCTATGGACACTAACGAAACCAAAATCAGAGTACGCAGGTGCAGTCAAGTCATATGACTTCTCCACTAGAATATGCACCAATGTTCATCAGTAAATCTGATCTTTGCTTTACCTCCCTCCCATGACCTAAAAAGGAGTCCACCACACACACACACACACACACCCCACTTCAAAAACGTAATTCGTACTTGCATTCAATTCTGGGCATTTGGAAAAGACCTAATGGGTGATTAAATCTCTCCTCCAACCCATTGCTTAGTCTTCTTAGAGGATGAAGGATTTTGCATAACACAAGTCAGTATATAAAAGATCTTGTATAGAAACATACTTTCAAGTGGTCCTCATTATAGTGATTCAACTAATACACAAAGGACCCAACACAGAGCACAATGTCTATTAGAAGAATGATTAATTTGTTCCCCTAAAAATCCTGATATCTACACAGAAAAAATACCCTATACACATTTTATCATTCTTTACCAGTATAGTCATACAAAGGAGTATCACAAAAGCAAAAGAACACATTTGGTTTGACTCGCAGTTCTAAATTTAATATAAAATTGCTAAAACCACCAAGACAAACATGACTATGAAATATTTAACGATCTTCACCTAAATGCAAGTCACCATTCAACCACCAATAACTCTGCTCCCCTTACAGGAACTTTCCAAGAGTAAATTCTGGAATTAACAGGACAAATTTTTCTGGTGATAGAAATTAGGAAGAAATTGGTTGAAGGTTGTTCCTTGGCTGTCAAACTTTTTCTCAATAATATTTGGTAAAATGAAAGCATCAAACAGATCTTTACATTAACTTACAATCTATCAAGCAATACTGGAGTAAGCTTTAAATAATAGCCACATTCTATCAGGGCTGACTAATATTAAATCAGCATCAGTCTCAGGTCTTGCAGCATCCACAGTTGGTCTTCTCAAAACCACTTAAGATTTCACAATTAACTCAATGTAAGTCATTTCCTTGATCTTTGTGATCTTTGACATGAAGGGGTGATTTTCCCCCAAAATAGTACCTCTTTCCTTGACATGATTTAATCTGTGGTTAGAGTATTTAATAGGATTTTTTTCCTTCTTAGAACATCAAATATACACCTTTCCAATATGATAAACACTAACTGATAATGCTATAGCTTAACCAGGTCAAAGGCTTTTTTTTTTTTCTCTTTAAAGTTGAAAAAAGAACCTAACTGCATCTTTGGACCTTATGTGAGGGCAGTGTCCAGGGTCACTGGGACCCCTGCTTGGTCAGTGCAGCCAGGTACCAGTTAAAGACAGAAACCCAAGTGTTCACTCAAGACCCCTTCCCAGTGGTTCATCCTAGTGGAAGCAATAGGCACAAAGGAATGCATTCCATGGAGAGCATGGAGGATAGGCTGCTTGAGAACATCAAAGTGGCTCACGTCCCCCGAGTATAAAGCCAGTGACTGCTCCCAGCTTCAATGCAGCACCATCCACAGCAGCCAAGGTCCGGAATCACCTGAGTGCCCGTCAACAGGGGATGAAGGGAACGTGGCCCGAACATACACAGGAGCAATACTCCACCACACAGCGGAGAGTCCTGTCATCCGCGACAGCATGGATGGAGCTGAAGGACATTACATTAAGCAAACGTGCCAAGCAAAGAAACGGCGCACGTTCTCACTCATAAGCAGGAGCTGAGAGCAGATCTCATGGAGGCCAAGAGTAGGTGGTTAACAGGGCCCAGCAGAGCCCATTCATAAGCAGGATGGGCAGAGGCTGGTAACAGGCACAAACACACAGTCTAATGGGAGCACAAGACCTACTATTGATAAATCAGCAGGGAGATGGCAGCGGGTCGTCTACTGTGTATTTCAAAACAGCTAGGAGAGAATAACTTGAACATTACCAGCACAAGGAAAAGAAACTATTTCAAGTGAAAGACATCCCAATACCCAGATTTGATCAATATAGGGATGAATCAAGATATCACATGCACTCTGAAAATATGTACATATATTATGTAACAACAAAAAACAAAAACAAAAACCGATGACAGAACCATTTGCCAAGCACGTGCAGAAGAATGGGAAACCTGACATGGTGTGGCTCTGTGTCCCCACCCAAATCTCATGCTGAACTGTAACCCTGTGTTGGAGGTGGGCCCTGGTGGGAGGTGATTGACTCATGGGGATGGTTTCTAATGGTTTAGCACAATCCCCCAAGTGCTGTCCTTATGATAGTTCTCCTGAGATCTGGTTGTTTGGAGGTGCATGGCACCTTCCCCTTCACTCTCTCCCCTTCCAGCCATGTGAAGACATGCTTGCCTCCCCCTTCACCTTCCAGCCTGATTGTAAGTTTCCCCAGATGTAGAAGCCTGTACAGCCCACAGAACTGTATGCCCATTAAACCTTTTATTCCTTATTACCCAGCCTCAGTTAGTTCTTTATAGCAGTAGAAGAACAGTACAGTCCTCAAGACCAGCAATGTTTTCCTTCTACCCAGTGGCCAACGAGGTCCCACACCCTAGCTGGTTTTCTGAAGCCTTTTCCAGAATGCTGAGGCTCTTTTGGGGACACTAACTTTCCCCATCTCTGGCAAACCAGATGGGGCATCCTATTTACCTGTTACCACCTTTCTCAGAGAGACCCCACCTCTGAAGCAGCCTCTGCCAGTATTCCTTGCACTTCCCTTCTTCTGAACAATAAACATCTTAAGCTTGTTTTTCCATCTTCCCAGCTCATTGAAAAAAATCTCTTATATGCTATTTTCCTAAGACACACACACAGAAGAGAAGTGCCATGACTGCAGGGGCTCGTTTTCCCGGATCTGAGCCTGGACCTCAAACGCTAGCCGAATTCGTAGTAACACAATATCCAGAGGCAGAAACGCAAATATCCCCACGACTTCAAATACCCTAAGGATCTAACAGGCTGAGTGGCCCATGTAACTATGGTTTGTGCTGGGCCATTCAACTGGTGTCCAAATCCCTGTCCAAGTGAGCTCTTTAATTTTGGGACTTTTCAGTTTTTTTGTTTTGTTTTTATTAAAGGGATCTATTACAGTTACAATCAAGAATATCCCAGTCCGAGTGTGGTGGCTCATGCCTGTAATCCCAGCACTCTGGGAGGCCAAGGTGAGTGAATCACCTGAGGTCAGGAGTTCAAGAACAGCCTGGCCAACATGTTGAAACCCCATCTCTACTAATACAAAAATGAACCAGCCATGGTGGCAGGCACTTATAATCCCAGCTACTCAGGAGGTTGAGGCAGGAGAATGGTGTGAACCAGGTGGTGAGGCTGCAGTGAGCCAAGATCACACCACTGCATTCCAGCCTGGGCAACACAGCAAGACTCTCTCAAAGAAATAAAAATAAACCAATACGCTCACTTAGTTCTTCACCAATGTCAGATACATCAGTTAAAAGAAAAATAATACGAAAACATGTTTTTAAATTTCAGTGTTGAATTTAACCATATCTTTTAAGAAGATATGAAGATAGAAGTTCCCCAAGGATCGGGGGAGAAAAAAGCACAGTTAAGAAATTTTTAAAACCTCAGGAGAAAAAGAAGTATGGGGTAAGACCTCAAGGCAAACTTTTTCTTTGCACTTTGATTTCAAAAGAACAGAGATTCCCAAAATATGAACTCTCCCATCTGCATTATTATATTCCTCTACGTCCTTTGAAAGGCTGGAGATGGGATCCCAGGTTCCCAAGTGCCTGGCCACGGCTCACATCAGATGGCATCTTTCACAGCCATTTACTCCCCTGACTGTGCCTAGAGAGCTCTGTGTACCAATTTACACAAAAATGTCCTAATTTACACACGTTCATCACTTTGAACAAAGACTCAAGAAATGAGACAAATACTGACACTCCACAGAAGCAAGTATTCTCCTCTGAAAAGTCAAGTGTCAGGTTTCCATGAGCCAGGCAGCTTGGTTACAGAAAGCACTGGCTGACTTGCTGGTTTAATGTTAAATGCATTTAAAATGTTAAGTGATCAGGGCCCCCTCCCAGTGGGTGTGTGTGTTGAGCTGGCTGCAGTAGTGATGCACACTGACCACGTTCTTTCCTTTGGTTTATGCTTCAAGCAGAGCACCCCACACCCAGAAAGAGGCCATAGGATGGCATCGAGGTCTAGGACAGTTCTAAGGAGAGCTAGAGGCTGACTGCCTTGTCCGCAAATAGTCTCTCATTTACAGAGGAAATCACTGAAGAGAGTTCATAACACATGAATTTTAAAAATTCATATTTCTAATTTCATCCCATTAGAACTGTTGAACAGATGTACACCTGCTCCAAGTCAATGAGAGGACACTCGAACAGTCCCTTACAGGTCCTCAGCCTCTGCCTCTCACCTAGAAAACAGCTCAAGCCGATCACAGCACAGTGTGATTTTCTATAAATAATGTGCACGCCTGCATCTGAGCTGAGTTGTGAATGTTTGGAATGTGCCTGCCAGGCCCAGAAGGAACTGCAGCAGCTGTGGGGACACAAGACACTAAGGAATCCAATTTGGAGGGAACTCAAGGCAACTAAAACCAGTTCCACTTTTTCTTGGCAAGGCTTGACCAGGCAAACTGTTATCACTGTTGCCAGTTCATGGTAATTGGGATGGGGACTTAACAGTAAGAACAATTACAGAACTTGCTACTCATTTACAATGGCACAGATTCCTGAGAATGGAAGAACTGTTGCCCAGGAATAGAGTTCAACAGGTCCTCCCCACGCCCTGGGAAACATGGCATTTCCATGCACCCCTTCTTTGGTCCCCCTGCCAGCACCCTCCTGATCTCGGCCATCTGATGGCATCACTCCCTACAGCTGGAAACACCTGACCTCTTGTCACCCTCCCATCTGCCCTGTCTTCCTCCAGCCCGGGATATTCAGGGATGTCCACATACAGGACCAGGAAACCAGGGTTATCCTAAACCAGTGCCTACATTCAAAGTCCTCCACGGCAGGACAATCACCAACGGCCAATACTCCCAGAACCTTCCACCTCAAAACGGGAGCACGTCTGGATTCAAGCTGACAACGCTGCATTCTCTTTGCCATGTACACATGGAGGCATGTCAGGTTCCACGCTGGTCAGGAGCCCAAGTCTAGTCATTCTGTATGATCTCACTTCACCATCCACAGAGAAGCCTGCAGTTTTCCTCTGGTGCACGGTGTGGATGGTGGATGCATTTCCCCTGAAGACTTGGAGACGGGAGCCTGGCCAAGGAGGCCAGTCACCCCAGCCACTGCCCCTCTGCTGTCTGCACACAGTACCACAAGTCTAACAGTGCTGGCTATGTGGTGGGATCCATCTGGGCCTGCAGAGGACCCGGGGCACAGGAACCGTGCAGCCTGGCTGCAGCCAGAGGCCTAAGGGATTCCCACGAGGCTCTCCAGCCAAGGTGCCCTCACCACAGGCAGAGCCATGCAAGAGAACTGCCTGCTGAACTGGAAACGTCCCAATCTGCTCAGCCAACTCAAAGGCCACAGCCACCTACAGCTGCTGAGCCCTGAAACGTGGCCACCGGGCCTGAAGGGCTGAATCTGGAATTTAATCTGTGAAGTTCTTTTCCAGTGTGTTTAGCTATGTAATCAAATCTTTATTCTGATTAAATTCAAAGGAGCCTCTGGCTATGGGCTCCCTTGTCGGGCATCACAGCTCCAGGGAGTAAGAATGGGAAGGAGAGGCCCAGAGCCTCCCTGCATTCTCCACGCTAATTCAACACGTCATCATAAGGACAGGCACTCCAGCAGGAGAGGTGTGCACGGGAAGAACTGGGTTGGCCCTGACACAAGCATGACCCCCCCCCC
>NW_012101316.1:3299-5419 GCF_000951045.1 Mandrillus leucophaeus | reverse complement strand
CAGGACTTCCCAGGGCATCCCATCAGCAGGCCCACTGAAGAGAACAAGCCCGCAGCCCCCAGTCCAGGAATCAAGTCTCAGCCCCAGCAGCCCCTCGTCCAGCCGGGGCTTCCTCACCAGCACAGCACCCAGAGGTCTTCCAGGTTTAATGCCACGTGTGCGTGGAGAGTGCTGGAAGGACCACAGTGGACATTCTACAAATGCAAATTCCCTCCTGGAACAGCCCAGCAACCCTCTGTACTTTCCTCAAAGTACCCATGCCAGGCAGGCGTAGAGAGTCTAATGGTGTGCCTAGGAATCAGCATTTAACACAATTCTGAAGAAAAAAGTTTGAGAGGCCGGTCAGTGAGAGGCTGCCATGGCCTCCACTCATTTGTAGGCTCTGAAGAGACAGATTCAGGTAACAGGCCAGACAGGACAGGACAAGGATGGGGAGGTGGAGGGCAAATTTCATGGACCACCAACCACCCCGCCATCCCCACTGAGACTCCATGATTTAAGGAGAGGCAAAGCCAGGCAGAACCGATGCCCGCACCACGCGAGGGACAGATTTCACCTAAAGCACACAGCGTGTGGCTGAGGGCCAAGGTTGGGCAAGCCGAGAGCTCAGAACGGGCTTCACTGGCCCACAGGTGTCCCCCACACCTAGACCACACGCAGACCTCCCAAGCACTGCCTGTGTCTCCTACCTGGTTTATTTCCTGTCCCCCTTCTGTGTTGGTTTCTCAGCCGCACCCTGAAATGCACGACCTCTGCCCCACACCACCACACACCCCTCTCAAGATAGGTGGACTGAAGAGAGCAGGTGGGGTAAGAGCTGTGCTGTGAGGCCAACATCCTGTCTGAGACGTTAGTTCCATCCCACCCAGTTGTGATGTGAGCCTGTGAGATTTCTCAAATGTGAGATGGGAAGGTAACTGAACCCACATCCCAGGGCGGCTGTGGAGACCGAGATCACATAGCCACACCTCGGCGTCCAGCACACGTGAGATACCAGCTGTTGCCCCTGATGGGAATCCCTCTATGCCCCCTCTGCTACCAGAACCAACTCCCAGCAGTAGCTGTGGAGGGTGCGTCCTCTATTCCCACTCCACTCACCTCCCATCACTCTACTCAGTGACCTGCCACGCAGCGTCCACCAGCAAACCCGGCCCCACTGGATAACTGACCACCCCCCCTCCCACTTTGGGGCATCTTCCACTTGCGGTTCCGAAGCAGGCCGAGAAACTGCAATCAAGGGCACTCACCTGTTCCTTATTGCACATAATGACCTGCCACGCAGGACCACAGGCAAACCCGGCTCCACCATCCACGTTCTGGTGGGTAACTGGCCCCCTCCCCCGCTTCCTCCTGGGGTGTCTGGGAGGCTCAGAAACTGCCCTCCAAGGACACTCATCTGTTCCTTATTGCACTAATACCTCGTTTACCGAAATCCACTTTGACTTCCAGCACTGCAGGTGTGACAATTTAGGAATCCTGCTTGCTTACAAGCTCCAAGAGCTTGAGGTCACGTCCACCTCACCAGCAACCCAGAGACCCAGCACTGTCCCACTGTTTAAAATTTTAAACTACTCTTTCAAAATGCTATTGGCATTTGGTTTGCGCATAAAATGCTAAAAACCTTCAAGTGAAACAAATATCTTCAACAGTTTGATTCAATCATAACATGTGAGTTACACATCTGCCAAGTTGTAAAGCCTCATGCATTTATAACGTTTTATGTATGGTCAAATGGTTCATTAATATGAATTATGAGAATCTCTAAGAAACAGGTTTTTTTCTGGCATTAGATGACCAGAGGAAAACTGGGTTCTGGCTGGCTTGCGGGCCTGTAGAGGCAGACATCTGCTGACACAACCAAGCTCCTTGCCACTGACGTGGCCTCACCCCAGGACCCTCACCCGGACGCCCGCACGCGCCTGGAGGAGCAAGCTGACCTGCCCACATTTCTCAACTGCACAGCTGTTGCTCACACTGCAGATGGAGCTCAAGGCACGAGCAGGCCACCACGCTAAAATACCACACAGCGTCCACGCCAGGTGATGGTGGTTTTCACTCCATCCCAAAGCCCCATGTGTGAGTTTACAGCCATGACTACTAAATGGATTTTTGGACCCTCA
>NW_012101316.1:0-2652 GCF_000951045.1 Mandrillus leucophaeus | reverse complement strand
CCACTAAATCACCCCAAATTTAGCGCCCTAAACACTGACTTATTTTCTCACATTTCTGGAAGCTGGAGTCCAAAACAGGTCCCACCACCTAACATCGAGGTGTCGGCAGGGCTGGCTCCGGGGAAGCGACCGTCTCCTTGCCTCCCTCAGCCTCTAAAGGCTTCCACACCCCTTGGTCCATATGGCACCCACTGTCTTCAGGACCCACAGCGGCCCTGACGGCCCCTCAATAGGAAGACGCAGAACGTCAGGAGCTCGGGCTCTAGTACTAGGGCCTAAACCTCCCCCACCCTCCCAACTCCTTACGTACTCCCGTGCGAGCTAATATAGATCCGACTTTAACTAGTGTCACCTGTGTAAGGGGTAAGTGCCCAGCTGTGAACTGGTTAACCTCGCCCACACAGATCCCGGGAGTAAACTCACAGGCCATGGACCACTCCATAAGCAACAAGTGACCACCTGCTCGGGGACCTCCATGGCCCAGAAGAGTCCTGTGGTGCCTCCCTGTGGGCTCAAGGGACTGGCAGCCGGGGTCTGCAGCGCCAGAGGACCCTGGATAAAAAAGACAGCTCCCATGTCAGGGGGCACCCACCCGCGATTGGGTTCCCGGTACTTTAAGGAGCCCAGGTGGACAAGCCGTGCCGCGTGCAACTCCATCACCAGAATAACGGCTGCACGTGGCGAGTGCACGGGTGGCCACCTCTCAGTACAGCTGGCCGCGCTAAGCACATCACTGTCATGACGCCCAATCAGACTCAGCTGCTGGCACAGTCCAGGCATCCACCTCCAAGAACATTTTGGATCACAATTCACAGTAGTGATTGCGATCAGGGCCACACGTGGCTGAATGTATTTACAGGAGGATGCCACAGCCGATCTGGCTGGACTGAGAGCATTTCCCACTGTACCTTCTTACAACACCATTTTACTTGCCCTTTATTAAACTTTTATGGCTTTTTTCTGCCTATCTATTTTATGGGAGTGTTTCTTGTTCTTCTGACTGCAGCGATACTTCAAGCTACAACTATCAATGTGTAAAATTACTTTGGAAGGCGCCTTATCATTAAACATTTCACAAGCAAGCAGTCAGAGGCACCCAACCCAGAGGACTGTTTTCTTCTCTGAGCCAAACCTACATTACACTCAAAGAAAACGGCACATGGAGAGGGGGTGGATCTCCAGCACCCATTCCTAGGGGGGCCTCCTGGGGAGCAGATATGGAGGGAGAAGCCCTGGGCTACGGCACCGTCCTACTAAAGAAAAGTCTATTTGGATAAATGTAAGCACCAGACTGAAGAGATTAAGCAAACCATGAAAAGAAACCACTGACCACAGCTTCTCTAAAACAAAACTAAACTCCCTTTAGTTTGAATTGGAAAAGCAGAAGTGATGATCAGGATACAAAGAAAAAATGACAAAGTATCTGAACAGAGGAGAATAAATAAGGGCCACTGTCTCTTCCTGTGTCAGTGGGAGCCTCACATCTAAGCTGGATTTAGAAGGTTGCTACTTTGGACTGAAAGTTATCCCCAACCCTAGTTTGTCAGCAAGCAGAGCAGAACCTTCAATTATTTGAAGGTTTAGCGGTAAAGCTCTGCAACTCTCACAACCATTTTAATTGGTGTGAATTTTAAAGTGACTCAACCTCTTGGCTGGAGTATCTAACGGCTTAACCACGGGGTCATGTTGGAAAATTATTCCAATTGCTTTTGTTTTTCCTACTGAAGATGCATTTGAACGTTCTTGTAGTTTGCAGTTGGCTGGTTCTGATGTTTGGTCCTGAGGAGGCCCAAGTACCCGGAGAGGAAGAATCTGAAACCTCAAGATACTCGAGTGCTGTCTGGGGAGATGGAGGCCCCAACGCGAGGGCCACTGTCGGACTCAGCACGGGTGCAGGGCCGCCCTAGGCAATGGGCCACATATTTGCCACTTACAAAACAACATAAGCACACATCTCCAGGTATGCACACACGCTCTGTACATGCTCACGTCTGTCCGTGCCAGCACCAGCAAACACTCCCAGGTGTGCACACATTCTCTGTACATGCTCACATCTGTCCGTGCCAACACCAGCACACACCCCCGAGGGTGCACACACGCTCTGTACATGCTCACGTCTGTCCATGCCAATGACAGCACACATCCCCGAGGTGTACACACGCTCTGTACACATCTGTCCCTGCCAATGCCAGCGCACATCCCCAAGGTGTGCACACACATTCTGTACGCGCTCACATCTGTCCCTGCCAACGCCAGCACACACCCCCAAGGTGTGCACACACACTCTGTACACACTCACATCCCTCCCTGCCAATATGAGCACACACCCCAGGAGTGCACACACACTCTGCACATACTCACGTCTGTCCCTGCAGCCTGAGTCAAGCAGTCACAGAGAGGCAGAGGAGGAAGAGGAAGGACGCGATGGGTACTGAGGTCCTGGGCTGGTTCCCCTCCCTACCTCGGGAGAGACCCCTCATGTGATCCTGCCGTCACTCACCCTTCCGCCTCCATCCTCCATCCTCCCACAGGGATCAGGAGGACACCCATTGCACAGAGCTGTGATGAGCATGAACAGAAGATGGCAGGAGCTCACGCCAAAGTCCTGAGCACGGGGCCTATGGAGTGCTTCTTTCTGCTGTGGCTGACATC